>NC_056745.1:427788255-428063255 GCF_019279795.1 Protopterus annectens | reverse complement strand
AGGGTAACACAGAAGGCCTCTTCTAATGAAGTTCGCAGATGACTGCAAACTAGGAGCCATCGTCAAGTCCCCAAATGATGTGGACATGTAGACATCCTACAGAAGGGCCTCCCTGCGACAGATGCCTGGTGTTAGAGCCTTGGCCTCAAGCTCAATGCCAAAAAGGGCAGTGTCATCCCCTTAGGTAAAAACTCTGTACCCATGAACTACCACATAGGCAGCAATCTACTTAACACTGAATGCGTGATAAGAGACCTTGGGACCCAGGTGGACAGTAGTCTCTCCTTTGATAGTCACATTGCCACAATAGTCAGGAAGTCCTTCTACTTGGCACACATCATCATAAAAGGGTTCTCATCCAGGAAAAAAGAAGTCATTGTTCCCCTCTACTTGTCACTCATTAGACCCATTATAGAGTACACTGCCCCTTTTAGGAATGTACCTCACAAGACATCTGCAGAAGCTGGAAAGGCCACAGAAGTACCTCACAAAGAGGATTACTGGCCTCAAACAAATGCCCTACACTGACCACCTCAAAAAACTCCAGCTTTACTCCATATCGCCTACTCTGAGGTGATCTCTGCCTAACATATAAAGCTATGTAAAACCCAGAGCTGTTGGACATGCTACATCTAAAGAAATCCCAATCCCTCCGAGCTACATGCTCTAGGGACCTAAACCTTGTCACCATAATAATCAGGACACGCTGGAGGGATAGACTCCTTTCCCAGAGACTTCCTATACTCTGGAACAAGCTACCTATCTATGTCAAGCAAAGTTCTTCATTAGCACTCTTCAAGAAAAATCTTGAGTGGATGGGAAATAGGAAACACACCCCGGGGATCACTTCTGTGTCTCTGCTGGACAGTGGCACAGGAAAATAACTTTCTTGGGTGGTGTAAGCTATGGAACCTTGCTGGCTAGGCTTACGTAGGCCCTTGGGCCGATAGCCTAGTACCTACCTATGAACCTATAAACATATATATATATATATATATATATATATATATATATATATATAAATGGTTTACATTCAAAATGTGGAAATGCAGTTCAATGAAAATGGGTTGGTCGAACGTGTGTTCTACCAACGCCCTTAATGTCGAACTGAAAATATATGAATTCATATTAGTTAAAGTGAGTACACATTCGCTAATATGAAGTTGATGTTTTGAATTGAGATTGTGGTACACTGCAGTGTGATCTTGGAGTTAATGATTCAAAAAGTTGCGTAAGTAAACTTAACATAGTAGACGTTTGAAAGGTTACTGCTGCAGTAGCCTAAGCTATATGTTTTATATCCTACCAAGAATATAACAGTTGCTCAGCTTTCCAAAAATCCGGGGTACCTTCGAAGTGCCCAAACTGTTACCAGCTCGAGCTGAGCAAAGAATAACAACAGTTTGAGTGCCAAACCCTTCAGATCTTTCATGCAAACTAAGAGAGAATGGCTAGAGCTCTGAAAGAGGTCAATGATGGTAAAATAAAAGTTCTCACTCTGGCACCAAAAACATACAAAAATAATGGGGTTGGAGAGAAAAAGTGGATACTGTAGCAGTGATCATTTAAACATCTACTGTTATAGTAAGTTTACTTACACAACTGTACTTATGCTCATCACTTGATCACTGTTGCAGTAACCTTAGCTATTGTGCTAGACCATCATAGCTTATACTGACCAGAAGGAGGAAGGATGGTGATTCAGGAGCTCCAGGAGAACGGTCCTGGCAAAGCCAGCTCTTGGCCTAGTTTTGTAGTGCTTTGTAAAGGTATCTAATAATAATGATAATTAGATACAAAACTGGGACCAGAATAAAACACTGCATTCAGCACTTTCAACACTCAAAAAATGACCACTAAGAAGTCTAAATTCAAGAAACATCACACACCCAAACAAAAAACACAGAAAAGGTTGCAAAAAATATAACTATTTTATTATTTTTTTTTTTACACTCACCTATTTTAGAGGCATCCTCATGTAGGCTGACTGCTTCCTTTGCCTGGATAAATTATTTGTGATGTGAGGAATCATTTAAGTGAAAGTTCAGTGTTGTTGCCTCATTTCATTCATATATATATATATATATATATATATATATATATATATATATATATATATATATATATATATTAGATGTAAAATTCAAAACTAAAAGCAAAAAACTCCCACAAGAAGAGACAACAATGTAATAGTGTTGAAGTTAAGCACATTCATCAGAACAGCTTTATTGTCAAATAAACCTTCTCTAAGATCACATGATAGTCATAACATGATGTCACTTCCCGTTATAAACCCTTCTTTAATGAAAAAATAAACATATATAATGATACCACAAAAAAAATTTAATAAACTTGATTTGCAAATCTGCTACTTAAAATAATTCCTTTCATTTTTTAATGGCCAGTTCTTCAATTTTTCAAAAAACATTTAAAGTTAATATAATCATACAACTCTGCTGGCTTATCTGAAGCTCAAAGCACTTGTCATTTGGCTTCCTTGGTTTCAAGTACTGCACTGGTTTCTCCCCTAATGGCTCTCATTATACATTATCTAAAACAAAAACAAAAATCGCATTTCACTAGAGTTACTAATATCTTTGTTTTTAATAACCTGTAAGTGCTCATAAATTCTTTTTGACAAATTTCTGTTCTCCTACATAAAAACAAGTGTATGAATCATAAGAAGCTAAATATACTACTTATTTTGAATTACAAGTAAATATATTACTAACCCAACTTTCTTTATTCAGATGTTTAATAATAATGCTGGAGCCCTCATTTATATATCTACAAAATGTGCATTCTTGACATCAAAACTATTCCACAGCTTTTCTGAAATCCACTAATTTATTTTTCCATTTTCAACAAGTGCTTTAATATTCTGTGTTCTTTTATAAGTGAACAAAGGTTTATCATCAAGAATATTTGTAAGATCCTTGTTTCCCATTATTATCTTCCAATTTATTGAATATTATTTTTCATGCTAAATTCATCCATAGAAATCAGCAGTGGAAAGTCTGTAAGAAAGCAGCCTTGCCTAACTTCATTTCTATTGGAACCTTGATATCCTTGGGGCAAACCTGGTGCAAACTTAGTAATTATGTTAGCCCTAACATCAGAAATAATTTTATTTAATAATTTCTCTTGGTGTCCTCTTTGAAAAATAGATCCCTTAAGTAAGCGGCCTCTAACTCAAACATATAATCTTCAGTTGTTAATCTACTTAGTCTAATAAATTGACTCCTTATTACATTCTTTTTTATGTAATAAAGGTGCTGGTTATTTAAAAAATAGGTGTTAACAAAAGTATTTTTCTAAATATTTTACTATGAAAATGCTTTAAAAGGTGAGCTATGGTACCAAGTCATCTTATGAAACCAACAGTAGCTAAATGCAGAAATAATATTTATGAAAGTGAAAATCATTTGTTTAAATTGAAATATCCCTTAAATATGAAATATTTTATTTAAAACAGTGTCTTTCATTAAACCATGTTACTTTTGACTTAAAAGTATTTAAATTTCCCAATAGTGTATTTAAAGGGTCTATATCAGAACATCAAAGTACTAAAACTTTGAACGTTCTGATATCAAACACTATTCAGTGAATGCTAAGAATAGCGAAGTTGCAGAACAGCGAATTCTTTCCTCGGGAAGGAATTTGGTTGGCCATTTCTGTGGCTTCGCTATTCTTAGTACTGTGGTGGAAAGAATAATAATGCTGGAGCCCTCAGTTTGGGTTCAGGTAAGTATGCGATTGTTTGCATGTTAGGGTTAGGGGTGAGTTAAGTGAGTTAGGGTTAGGGTGCGGGTTAGGTGTGTGTGCGATAGTGACAGACTTTAGGGTTAGAAGCGGTTTAAGTGAGTAAGGGTTAGGGTGCGGATTAGGTGAGTGTGTGATAGTGACGGACCTCAGGGTTAGGGTTTGGGTTAAGGTAAGTGGGTAGATAGTAGTGTATGTTTAGTTTAGTATAGCGTTAGATGTAGGAATTTAAGTGTATGTGTGTGGTCGCTGTTTGCTTGATGTGCTTGTGTTGTGTGTATGTGTTTCGGAGCAGCAATTTTTTTTCCGTGGGAAAAAATTTGCTGTTCTGAATGTTCAATATTTTCATGTTTAGATGTTTTGGGGCTGATGAAATAGCGTTTGCTATTTTCATCTTTCGATAACATGATATAAATGGTATCTAAAGGTAAAGATAGGTGTCTCAGGCAACTATATTTAGAGTTAAACAACTGTTTAATGAAACTGGCATTTCAGTTATGAATTTGCTTATTAAGAATTATCTAATCAAATAGAATGAATTGAAGCCTCAGATCCATAAATTGGATGATATTATAAAATAGGATAAACATTTTAGCATATGACTGTCCTTGAATGATGGCATTTTTATCAAAATTGAAAGACATATGGCAACTTTTATTAGTAAAAATGAAGAAAATACTTAGAGATGCCATGGCTTATAGCAAAGGAGTTGTATATCCTTTAAAGAAATTAAATGATTTTACTGAGTTCAGAGGACAGGGTGAATAGAATTTAACAGATAGTTCAAATTTGCTGTTAAAAGAAGGAGCTGTAGAGGAAGAGAATATGGAATCAGAACCAAGTACATCTAAGTCATATACAGAAACAACTAAACATAATAATGCCTTACCCCCTCCACTGTCACCTGCTCCTTTTTTCTTCAAATAAATCAGGTAAAATGCAGAGACAAAATTTACACACAAAAAACAAAAATTGAGGAAGAGGACATGGAAATGGAAGTGAAAGTAATCACAAACACACAAGTGTTTAACCTTAGTGACATTAAGTTGAATGAATATCAGTTCTTAACAAAGGGATTTCTTTTATTTCTTCTGACAAAGCAAATTTAGCTAAAGTTATTATTAAGTTATACATTCATAAACCTAAGTTATATATTAAGTGAAGCTACACATTTAAACTGTGGTGATATTGATATAGTAAGAAAAGAAGCACTTTTAACCAAGTTTTATATAATACTTTGCAAACTTTTCATGATGTTTGTGAAAATTAATTTAGGGAACTATTAAGTAACAATCCAAATACATTTTTTAACTTCATGTAATAAGGGGGTTACTAGATATAAGTAGAAATGATGGCATAAGAATTATAAAAGCAGGTAATGGAAATAGAATTGTATTGACAAACACTAAAGATTACATTACTCCTTAATATTGAGTGAAATTGATTGTTATGAAAAAGTTTCTCTTACTTTTATTGAGCAAAATTTTAAGAATATTGATTTGTTACTCATTGATTTATTAGACCAAGGTGACATTGATTGTGTATTAGTTTACTTTTTAAAAGTGGATTTTGCTAAGATTGCAAAACTATTTATTATATCCAAAATTCAAAAGGACATATAGAATTCATTTTTTAGACCCATAGCAGCTGTTTTTTTTAAACTGAAGCCATTTCTGTTTTTTTTTTTTAGTTTCTGTAGTAAATCCTGTTCTACAAGAACCTAAGTTTTATCTAAAACACTTATGGATATTGTTGGACATTTTATTCAATTACAAAGTTAATTATAATAAAAGTATGATGTCTACCTTAGATATAACTTGTTATACATTAGCATTATTCATGTTCAAGATATTGAATTTCTTAGAAATTATTTGTCAAACTTCAATACTTTTACTAATAGTTATAATAATAATATGGCTTGTCTTTTATTAGACATATTTCTAGAAAATATTTTTTTATATTTGATAACAACTATTATTGGCAAAAAAATGTGTCACCATGAGAGCAAGGGTGGCAGCAATTTTATTCAACTTAGTAATGCCATAGAAAGAAGAAGAATTTATGGTTAAACACCTGCTTTTTCAACAAGTTCGCATTTATAAACATTACATAGATTATTTGTTTTTATTTGGAAAGGAACTGAAGAGGGATTTAAATTACATTTCAACTTTTTAAACACTACCACAAGTTTTTAAGTTTCACTATAGGTAGTTATAGGAATGTGGTTCAATTTTTAGATGCAAATCTTACTCTAGGCTTATTAAACTGTAAAATATTTAGACAAAGTGCTTTTGTTAACAACTATTTGTGTTTTTAACAGCCAGCAACCTTATTTCATAAAAAGAACATAATCAGAGGTCTATTTATTAGATTAAGTAGAATTACAAGAAAAGATGATATATTTGAGTTACAAGTAGTCTACTTAACAGAGCTGTTTTTTTCAAGGAGGAACCAAAGAGAAATTATTACATGACATTATTTCTTATGTTAGCTCTAACAAAATTACTAAGTTTGCAGCAATTTTGTCCTAGCCATGTGAAAATTACAATAGAAATTATGCTGAAGAGGGATTTAAATTACTTTTCAACTTTTTAAACACTACCACAACCACAAGTTTTTAAGTTTCACTATAGGTAGTGGGGAAAAAATAATATATATATATATATATATATATATATATATATATATATATATATATATATATTGGTGTTGTTAGATAGTCTATTATGAACAACAAAATTGTGTATGTGTAGATTATCTTCTGTTAAACTCTGATATATTGAATATCTTGCTATGTATCTAAATCTTTCATAACATATAGCCATATATTGTCACTGTTACTTCTGATTCTCATGTCGTTACTCCTGTATATTCTAATTCTCATGTAGTTACTCCTGTATATTGTTATATGTGTAATTAACTTTCTAAACAAATTCTTATAATCTATATTGTATTTGGAGCTTTTCTCCCTGGGCTTCCACTGAAAATGGGCTCACACCAGCCCAGTAGACTTTCCTGGTTAACAAAAGCAAATAAATAAATAAAATAAAATAAAATAAATGTTAGGCAAGGCTGTTTTGGTATAGCCTTTTCACTCACAATGTCTGTGGATGCATTTGGCATAGAAAATAATTTTCAGTAACTGGAAGATAATAATGGGAAATACAGATCTTACAAAGATTCTTGGGGATAAACCTTATTTCATGTATAAAAGAACACAGATTATTAAATCATTTGTTGAAAATGGAAAAAAGAAATTTAGTGGATTTTACAAAAACTGTGGGAACATTTCAGTATCATGAATGTAAATTTTGTAGATATATAAATGAGGTTTCTAGCATTATTATTAAACATCTGGATAGACAAATTTGGATTACTAATAGATTTACTTGTAACTCAAAAGGTGTAGTAAGTTTAGCTTCATGTGATTCAAGCACTGTTTTTTATGCAGGAATAAACCATTAGAAAACTGTTGAAAATAATTTATGACCACTTACAAGCTATTAAAACAATATTAATAATGCTTTAGCAAAACATGACAGTATATGTACAGTTTAAAAAAATGTTTTTTATTTTGGATAACATGCTATTAGAGTCATTACACTCAGGCACCACTGTAATATTTGAAACCAAGGAACCCAAATGGCAAGTGCTTCTACCTTTAGATACGGCCCCAGGGTTAAATGATTAGATTAACATTAAATACTTTTTGAAAATACAAATAACTGGTAATTAAAGGAATGAGTTTTTTTTCATTAAAGAAGTATTTACAACAGGAAGTGACATTGTGTCATAACTATTATGTGATTCTAGAGGAAGTTATTTAACAAGGTTTGTTTGGCAATGAAGTTGTTCTGATGAAGTCTTAGTCATTAATTAAAAAGGTGAAAAAACTTACCTTCAGTAATATTACATTGCTTTTCTTCTTTCCTATCTATAAGACATATTGTCTTGATTAATTACAAATATAAAACATCATTTCATTAGGAGATATTAATACAGAGCAAACAAAAGCATAAAACCAAAATGAAAGTTAAGCATGCACTCCAGTAACCAAACCCAAAGATCGTAAACTATTTTATTACAGTTTATTGGTTTTGTTCAAGGTGCAAGGGATTCATCAGAACTGATTCACTCATGACAGCAACAGCATTTAAATAATAAGTGGTATCACATGGTTAAACATGTCACTAATGTATAAAGACAAATATGTGTAGAAATATATGTACACATACAAATAGTAGGAAGAATAAATAAAACTGAGTTAATGTCAATGAAACGTATATAGGATATCATATAAAACTGTCATAGAAAGTACTTGATCACAATTTGGCAGCACTACATTTCAGAGCACTGTTAACAGACCATTCATATTTAAGCAATGGGGGTGTAAACATAAAACAAGCATAAACTGATCTGGCCTCAAACAACTAATTTTGCAGCCTACTAGAGTAGACAGAACCACAGCGAGAGAAAGTGTACTACAAAGGATATTAACAGACACCCCTGACAACAATATTTCATATCTGACATGCTATTGCTTTTCAAAACCAGGCAGCTGTACAACATCTGCACTGTAGGAAGAAATTGACACCAATAAATAAGCCAAATTCACTGGAGGGATAGGTTCCTATTAGCATACTTCTAGTTTATGGGATAAGTTACTATTAATGGTCAAAGAAAGTACTACTTTGGCTACCTTTAAAGCTAACATTGAAGAGTGCATAAAAACCGATTTACACCAAGGTTATCATACATGGTCCTACTCACTGTGGGAGGAGAGCACTATTATGTGCTTTAAAAGACTGGAAAGAAATTTTAAGTGTATTGACACAAAGGTATATATGACTTGGCATCTTATAGTCCCTGTGATTGTCAATTATTATTCCTACATTACTATACTCCTATTACAGAAACACTTGTGGTTTCAGATATAATAAGCAATCACCACTCACCTTATGCAATTTGGAAACAAACAAAACTAAGTAAAATAATGTCATATAGTTATGTTTGATCAAACAACAACTTTCAAAATTGCTTATACAATTCACTATTAAAGCAATGTAAATGGACTCCATTTTCTCTTGAAGAAGCAGTCGACTAACTATTTATTCAATTATTTATTGACAATTGTTTACAGGGAAAGTCTGACTGAGTAAATTACCCATTTTCAGAGGTGGCACAGGGAGAATAGCCTCAATGGTTATGACATAACTAAATAAGTTAGAAGTAAATAGGTTAGAAAATCTTAGTTACAGTGAGACATGAGCTTACAAGTACAAATGGGAAGTTAGTTGCTTGTATGTGGTTTGCTGTTAACAACTCAATAGTGACTTCCAATTCCAAATGTGCCAATAATACTACTGGTCATTCAACTTGCATACAGTCTCAGTAGAACATATGAAAACTACTACTAGAAAGTTAAAGCTTGCTGCAATAGCACCAGAACATTTGCCCACAGAATGACTACATATAACTGAGGCAGGAAATTCTTACCCAATCACAATACTCTTAAACAAATCACTAAAAGAAAGCTAAGCACCTATAATATGGAAGCATCACAGATAATATCTATCCCTGCAGATACCACCTCAATAGAATCATCTTATTACAGATCTGTTGCCATTTTATTACCCCTCTCTAATGTATTATAAAAATTAATCCACCCAGCATCTCCTTGTCCATATAATAATATACCTCTCCAAATCAGTATGTCCTTGACAGGTGACAGCACAGAACTGTGCTGCTTAATTTCTTAAACATAGTAAATTAACAATGAAACTAAACTGAACAAGTTGTGTCTCTGTTTATAGATCTGTCAAAAATGTTTGATATTGTCTCACAAGTACTACTCCTAATGAGACTTGTCAATTTAGATTTAAGTAACAATCCAATAAATTGGTTTAGCAGCAGTTTCAGTTATGAATCCCATTGTCTATGATAATAAAATGCCTGTTCTACTTATCAACAATTCCAGTAAATATTCTATCAGAATCAATACCAGGTCTTTAATTGTTCAGTATATTTCATTAGCCCAGAATTTGCACAAAAGTAATATAGATTTCAAAACCTTAATTCAACAAATTAATGCAATAGAACAATTACTGCATACTAAGCTACTAGACTCAGCATATATCATAAACTGAAGTTTGTCAATCAATATCCCAACATATTGACTACATCATATCTAAAGCAAATAAGTCATCTAGAATGTTATACAAATATAAAATATGCTTACTAGAACAAGCTGTGCAAGCAGCAGGCGGAACAATACTACTTCAAGCCTCTTACATACATTTCCAATATTAACTACGTACAGGAACATCTTTTATACAGACTTGAATGACATGATAATAAAACAGCTACACTTTCAGAAAAACTAACAAAGCTCTTCACTGTCCAGCATTAAACAAGGGGACTGCTTAGAACTCCAAGAGATTCTAAAGGGCTCTTGACTTAAAATAATATAGAGTGCCATAAATAAATCAGTTTCTCTGCAATCAAAATCTTCTTTGAAAGATACAAATCAAAAAGACCTTTAAGCTCTATCAAGCTTAACTAAGGACTTACAATTACATTAAGTAATCATTTAGAACACATGTACTCAGTAGTTGATGCTAAACTATGAGACTTCATTTTATATGGTATTCAGTAAGAATCGAACATAAAACCACTTTTTCTAAAAATAAATAAATAAATTAATAAAATCTAGTGTCTTCCTTGGAACTACTTTATATGTTAAATTCTCAATAATACCACTCTAACTACTGCTAACTAGTAATAAACTGATGATAAACTAAAGATAAACTAATGCTGCCAATGCTGATGAGGTTCTAAGCTATTTTCCTTTCTGTTTTCCAGTAAAGAAATGAAAACTCTGCCCCATAAAATCTGAATCTCACACTGTCTAAAGCTTATCTTTAACCAATTCCCTATCAGAACGATGAAAGCTCACAAGTGTGAACGTTAAAAGATGGATCATAATATCATAGGATCATAGGATCATAGAAAGTTACTAGACTAATGGCCCTAGGGCTCTTACAAACCTAGTACCAAGTTCTACCCTTATTTCCATGATCATCACCTATTGTCCCTGTCCAAGAGGGACACAGGTGGAACCCCCAGGGATGAATTTATGGTTACCCATCCAATCATCCAAATTACATTTGAAGAAGGCCAATGAGGTGCTCTGTTTGACATGAACTGGGAGTCTGTTCCAAACGTGTGGTAACCTTTTGAAGGCAAGTCTGTCCCTCCAGCAGGTTCTATTAATGTCACGTACCAGGTTAAGGTCTTTAAAGCGAGTAACCCATATATCAATTGGCTTGCAGATATGCAGCATTTCCAATAAAGCAGGGTCAGAGATTGCCTTATATGCAAGGCAGAGATCGCCTCAGAGTAGTTTGTATGAAACAGAATAAAGTGACAGTGATTTCAGGTGATCCATATAGGACAGATGCTGAAGACCTTGAATTTTCCTTCTGAGGAACCTTTGTGGTCTCTCAAATTGCTGCAGGTTCTTGAAAAGATACACACCAAAAGGTTTGTTGAACTCAGTTATTGACCTGATGAGGAAAGAGTACAGGGAGGTTTTAATTTATTTTTTATGGAGGCAATGTAGTTACTTAAGAGATGAGCAATATAGAATGCCCTTCTTATGACTATGTGGTTGTTAGCAGGAACATCATTCTTACTGAAAGGGATGATAATACATTTTTTGCATTCAGTTTAAGGCCATGAATTTGGCACCAGTCATTTGTTTGTGTAAGACTCTTTTGCAGGATGTTGATATCATTTGGAGATTCTAGGACTATCCTCAATTTGCAGTCATAAGCAAACTTTGCCAGCCACAAACCTTTAGTTTTTGCTTGCACTTTGGACAAATAGATTCCAAACAGTAGAGGTCCCAGGACTGATCCCTGTGAAATACCACTGGTTACAGGTCTGCTGTTGGAGGTGGATTTCCCTATTTTGACTATATGGGTTCTATCAGTGAGCCAGTTAGCGACTAATTTAATGATATAAAGGTTGATGTCTAGTTAGGTGAGTTTGTCAATAATGCTTGAGTGGGGGATAGTGTCAAAAGCCTTGGCTAGGTCTAGGTAGGCTGTATGCACATATTTCCCCTCATCCAAGGCCTTGGTGACTATCTCAAAGAAGTCCACCAAGTTTATCAGGCATGATCTCCCTTTGACAAATCAAACTGAGTAGAGTCAAGTGTTTGGAGATCACCTATATTTTTGTTGATAAGGTCCATAATGATTCTCTTCATGGCCTTACAGATAAGGCTAGTCAGGCTAATAGGTCTGTATTTCTCGAGGTCAGAGAAGCACCACCTTTGTGAAAGCTAATAATGGTGGCTATTTTCTATTCAGCTGGGATGAAGCTGGTTCTTAGACTATGATTGAAAAGAGCACCCAATGGTGTTGCTAATTCTTGCTGTAGCCCATGTAGGAAGCAGCCTGGGATGTTATCATGTCCCATAGATGCTGTGTTTTTCACCTTAAAGAGGGAATTTATGACCTGCTCTTTAGAGATACATGGTAAAGGACAGGTGGTAGGGATATCATGGGGTATCTGTAGCGGGGACAGGGGAGTGAAGTTTTCACAGAACCTGTCTGCCAACAGGTTAGCTATGTCCACAGGCTCAGTATATGTGGTATCATTAACTACCAGTTCTGCACAAATCTGGGCCTTTCCTTTTAGGTTATGGATGTAAGTAAAGAGCACCTTATGGTTGTCCTTAGTTGAGGAAGCTAATTTGGATTCATAGTTTGTTTTAGAGGACTTCATAAGAAGTATTATTTGCTTGTTCAAGCTGAGGAGGAAGTGTTTCCTGTTTAGGGCTTGCTCCCTCTTACTACTCTTAGACAGCAATTTCTTCCTCTTATTGTAAACTATGTGAATGGCAGTTGTCCTCCAGGCAGGTTTGCTCTTCCTTGAAGAGCTTATTTTGTTCTTATCAGGTATGGCTCAGTCAATGTAGTTATACAGGTATTTGTATAAAGCATCGGTGTAGAATTCGGCATAGTTGCCAGTTCCATCTGAGGGGGAAGGTGCAGTAAAGCTATTTATACCATCCCGTAAGAGGTTATAATCTGCTCTGAAGACATCTTATTGTTTAGTTGCTGCTGGGGGCATCAGGTGTGATAGTTACTTCGAATGAGACTGATTTGTGGTCAGATCTCACCTTGGAAGACCTCACAGTGGGGGCTGCTACAGTGGCACCCATGTTGGTAAGCACCAGAACCAGGATTTTGGCACTCCTTGTGGTGGTGTCAACCAGCTGGCCCAGGGCATTGGAGTTAATGAAGTCAAGGGGCCTTTGGGCAAATGAGTTTAAGCAAGGGTAATTTAACCAGTCAATGGATGGGTAGTTAAAGTTGCATAAAACCATGGTGTTTGGATGTATCTTGATAGACACAAGTAGATCCAAATAGGCAGAGTGGATGTCCTGATTCATGGAGGGGGTCCTGTAGCTGGCAATGGCTTGAATAGGTGTCCTACCAACAGTTAACTGCACCTGAAGTATCTCCAATATGAGGGACTCATATTGTTTAACCAATCTGGAGGTGTATTTATCTTTACTGAATATTGATACACCGCCTCCTTTAGTTTTCATGCCATCAGTTTGTAGTCTTAGCGTGTGGAGGGAAATGTAACCTGACATGGTTGGGATGCTCTCCAAAGCCTTGATCCAGGTCTTCTTGGCTGCACAAATGTTTGTGTCTTCCAAGGTGAGGACTGCTCCCAGTGAGTGCAGTTTCATGTTAAGATTCCTAGCATTTAGCAGCATAACCTTAAGGATGTTTTTAGATGGAGTTTTTACACTGGGAATGTTGTCCTTGAAATACTGCCTAAAAAGGCACTATAGGGATGGCAATAGCCTTAGCCAGTAGCTGAAATCCCAGGGGTGACAGTTGAAGACCATCTCTGGCAAAGCATCGAGGTTTGTCGATCGTGTCATCACAGGTTCACAGATACTGGATCCCCTTGGAATGACACCAGAAACTAAGCCAATTATTGAAGTCAATCATTTTCTGTTTGTAATGAGGCATCATTCTAAATGAAGGTAAAATGCTGCTTAAGGCTAAGGACATACCTGCCTGAGACACATAATCTGAGAGCACAGTCATGTCTTTCTTCATGTAATCCAAAGAGGTATATCTCAAGTCATTCACACCAACATGGACTATAATGAATTATAACAGTGCCTGTTGTTAAGAGACTTGAGTGTATATGTGATATGGTGGGTCCTACCACCTGACAGATATATGACTGTGACCATTTCTTTATCCAGCCTTGTGACAGGGACATGTGTGTGTCTCAAGATGGAATCACCTATGACTAATATATTTGGTTTTGTGTTTTGCCTAAAGGGCTTGACAGGTGAGTCACTGGTGCGTGAGCTGTTATTTGTACTGTGTTCTGCAGAGAAAGTATTATGTGTAGCATGCTTGTGTTTGTGTTTGTGAGGTCTCTGGTGTTTAGATATGTTTCTGGTGAGGACTTCCACACATGTAGGTATGTGTGATGTGTGTTTGGGTGGAGTACGAGGTGAGGTGTGCATCCTGACAACCCATTCATTGTCATATGTACTGACTGGTGTGTGAGAGAGCATGGATTCAAGGTTCTTCATATAGTTACATCTCTCACATGTTGAGTTTGTGTGGACTAGGAGTAGAGGGTTGTTGGTGAACATGAGGCAGTTACTACACTGCTTCAGGATGCCCATGTCGATCAAGCTGTCTGGATAAACTGTGGGAAATTGTCCATCCATAGTGTTAGGTAAATGCATATGATCAGGAGAGAGGTCACATGTAGGAATGGCTAGTGGGTGGTACCTCTGAGGCTAGGCTTAGTGTTGAAGATGACAGTAGAGCAGGGCTGAGATAAACCTCTGTATGTCCAAAAGCAAAGTGCTAATGGAAAATTTAACAAGTAAAACTTTTGCATATATAACCACCAATCGTAATCACCGCTGCTTGGAAGTGCACAATGGTGTGCTACACACAAACAAGCACAAATGCGGGGCTTAAATAAAACAAGCAATATCTCTTTTAACCCAAACTGGACAATAAGGATGCTCTCTCTGAGTTCTAGTCCAATCACCCTCATTAGATGGACCCAGACAGCACTTTCCTCAACAAGGGTGCAGAAGGGCCTTCACCAACAAAGATGAATTTGATGCTCAGAAGTTACAAAACAGAGCAAGAAACAGCAAACCTAGAACTGGGCTATGCTACAGCTGAACGAGTACATTATAGAATAAAATGTGGCAAAAAATAGCTCAGACAATTTAAACAGACAGGACGGAACCCGGAACACTGAAAACTGGGAATGTCAAAAACAAAAAACAAACACAACACCTTTGCTTTTGCAGGGGTCAACTCCCCCCCCCCCCCCACACCACCTGCTATGTATATATACAAACTCCAAGACTGCACTACAGTGGGTAAAACAGCACCCCCCCAGTCGCCACTGTACCATGGTCCTGCACAGTCAAGTTCTTTGTTGTTCGACCTTACAAATTTTCAGTATTGCTGGTTTGGTCTTTTGACATTCGCTCTTGTGAACTTTCTTAGTTTTATTTTTGATAATTTTAATATCATTCTAAAGTGATTTTTTTAAATATATATATATATATATATATATATATATATATATATATATATATATATATATATATAGGTTTACCTTTAAATAGGTGATTGCACTTTGTCAAATGTCCACTTCTTCAACGCATTTTGCGCGAACCAAAACCACGAAAATTTTTAAATGTCGAAAAACATTTGACGTTCGACATTACCGGCCGCACAACACCTCCACACCCATGCTACCATGGGTCAAAAAGGGGCGAGGTTTTGCCATTCGCACATTTGGAATTTGACGTCAGTGACGATCGCATTTCGGTCTTCATGCAAGTCGAGTCGCCCATATCAGGATCGGCATTATAAAGGTAAACCTATATATATATATATATATATATATATATATATATATATATATATATATATATATATATGGATTCACTTCACTTGCTCGAAATACTGAAATGTCGCATTTCAGTATCTCGAGACCAAGTGAGTGAGAATCCTCAACATCGAAGCTCCAAAAGAACGCAATATCAAAATATTGAACACTAGCACACTAAAACTCACAGACCGGAGTATTCAGCAATGCCTTTATTACATACAAGAAATGTCCAACTGCACAATAAACCTCCCAAACACCGAGCAACACTTAGTGACATCTTCCTCACACAACTCTAAACACCTAGTGACACATAGTGACATCCTCCTCACACAACTCCCGATACTGTGACGACCTCTGTAGATGCCTGCCAAACAACATGACAGCAACAGCAACATACCTACAAACAGTAGACTCCCCAATGTGTAGTAGTGCCCGTGAATAGAGCTGGTGAAACATAGACGTCTGATCACATCTTCAGCAGCCTAGCTATCGCAACCAGGAAGTCAGATGTGCTGTATGAGGCCTTATTAGCCAACACATTCTCAAACTGGAAACGCCTTTTAATGATGTAACAATGTTAAGGTGAAGGGGCAGCTCCACTACCCATCCGAGCCTGCAATTCCTCAACCCTGTCCTACTCCCTAGGTAGCACACACATCAGCAGTGACAAATCAGTGCCCTTGTTCCCAAGCAGACACTTGATCCTCCAATGCCATGCCCCCACACTGTTCTGCGTGCAGGGAAGGAACAGGGTATTGAGCTCATGGATACTCCTGAAAGACACCGGGAACAAGAGTGGGAACCTACAGGATGTGGCTGTCCTAGTGTTGAACTTTCGTACCCTTTCCAGCAAGTACCAGTGACCAAAGTACATGAGCAGATCCCCACCCTTAACAGTAAATGTCTCTTTCAGCACTTGGAATGCCGGAAACACCTCCTCCTCAAGTAGGAACGCCAGGGCCACAAGGGACTTCACTGTCAATTGGAAACACATATCGGTGTTATGCAGTGGCCTCAAACCCAACTGCTGTACCTTATGCCAGATATCATGGCCAAAGTGGAAAAGGCACACTTTGGAGATGACACTCTGCAGATTCAGCCATATACTCTTCGTGGCTGCAATCTCAAAGTCTGTTAACACATACTTCAGATGCCATTCATAGCCATGCTCTGCCAGCAGTTCTAGTACACAATGCCACATGTAGTTGTAGGACTTCAAAGACGTTTTACTCATGAGGCAACACAGTAGTGGCACACATTTATGGAACCCACCATACTTAACAAGCACGTGGATACTATACAGCTGATGGCATATCAGCCCTTTATAGAAGAACGTGCCATCCATGAGCTAGATAGTCACTGTACTGAGGTCCAGTAGATTTTGTGTTGTGGTGAATACCACTATGGTGGTGTCAGTACTGCTATCTGTCATTTTCTTAGAGAGGAATGCACCCATTTTGGTGGGATAGTCACATACATTGATTTCATCCACCTGTAAGGTAGGGCCAGCACCTGGATTGGCCACCTTTCTGTGTACCCTGCCCACCCTTTGCAGTAGTGCCTTCCGTGTTGACATGTCTGGTATGACATCCGTGGATGTAGATGCCAATGCCTCATCCACTATAAGGCATGGTGTGTCTCGGGACTTAGTTGCTCTGATTTTGAGCTCTGCACACATACTGTAACGTTCGATATCCGCGGGGTCAACGGTATGGTTGTGGCTGTCAGACTTCCACAATTGTTCCCCCATGGGGGTGCTCTCAGTGATGGCCCTACCTTTGCACTTCTGCGATGCCTTCCACCTGCAACACCAGTACATTGTTTGCTGATGTATCCAGTCTCAGGTTAGGATGTATCCTTCCAGCAGTAGAACCGGCTTTCCCTTTTGTGAGGTACTCACCAGGTATATCTCCCCAACTGTCCGGGTGCCACAGGTATGCCTTGTGCCATAATGGGTCTTCAGTTTGGATGTAGTTGCTGGTGTGGCTTGTGCCATACAGGCTTTAGTTGCTAGTTGTAGGATTTACCAGCGGCAGCATTCTGCAGCAGGTTTACACTGTAACAGCAGCAGCTTTGCAGTGTTTCGCTCAGCTGAGGTTTCGCTTGACAATTTAAATTTCGCAGTATTGCATTTACAATATTGTGGATTCATGCTCACTTGGTCTCGAGATACTGAAATGCGATATTTCAGTATTTCAAGGAAGTGAAGTGAAGCCACACACACACACACACACACACACATATATATATATATATATATATATATATATATATATATATATATACGTTGTCGCCTCCCAGCAAGCAGTTCTCTGGTTCAGTTCTTGTCTGGGGTACCTTCTGTGTGGAGTCTGCATGTCCTCCCTATGTTTGTGTGGGTTTCCTCCGGGTGCTACAGTTTGACTGGGGTGCCTTCTGTGTGGAGTCTGCATGTCCTCTCTGTGATTGTGTGGGTTTCCTGAAATGTTACAAAGATATATGTCTGGATTGGTTCTCCTTGGACCTATTCTGATAAATGGCTTTGTTCTAAGTTGAGCTTTCCCAGTAAACAAATGATAAATAATATAAATATATATATTTATACACATATATATTCTGTGCTCTCATGTTTGTGTTACCTATTAAATTCTTTGCTTAAACATGGAGCTTTTCTCACCAGGTCTCCAATGTAAATAGACTTTATGAGTTCAACTGGAGTATTCCAACCAAAAAATATAAATATATAAATAAATAAAATCCAAAGATGAGATGGTGAAGAACAACCTAAAAGCAACATGGATTATTTAGCTGAATTTATTTTATAAAACTGAAATAATGGACCTTACTCATCAGAATCTGCAGCAAATCAGGATTGTATCAATGTTTTTGTGCAACAGCAAATGAATGTCATCTTGTAGAAGGACTAGATGCTATAATGGGAGGTCAGAGGTAGCCCCTAACTCAGATGGGCCTAGCTTTGCATGCAGAGTACCAGCTGGGAACAGAAAAAGAACGGTAGCCTGAGGACAACTCTACAATCCTGAAGTGATATGTAGGGGTCAAGCTTTACTATAGCTTATCACCCTTTTTTTTTGTTGTGTCTTTCAGCTTTTCCCAGTTAGGGGTCGCCACAGCTGATCTCTGGTCTGCTAATGATTGGCAGTAGATGTTTACATGCCGAGTTGCCAGCCCTGACGCACAACCTTCAACGAAGGTACACCCATTCATGCATGTCTCCAGACAGAAGACGCTCTAGCTGAGAATCGAACGGGAAAACATCTTACTGTCAGGCGACAGTGCTACTGCAGCACCACCATAAAAATTGATCAAACAGACAGAAAGGTTACATTTACCAAGACTGTAAAATAAGTAGGACCATCTAACTGAGTCAAACGCCTTTTTTGGATTTAATAATATGGAGGCTCAATGTGATGTCTCCTGTGTTGCACTTATAGTCATTGCTTTGTCAGTAATAAACTACTCCATGTTGTTCTGGCTTTAATGAACCTTACCGGGTCTGAGTATATAACAGTGACAATGTAGGGGTACCTACACCAAATAAATACTGAAAAAGTGCTCCTGCTAGAGTGGCACCCTAGGTGGCCGCCTAGTTGGCCTGTGCCTAAGGCCGGCTATGGGGGTAAGCCTTGTTGCCCAGACTGACACAAAAGAATTTATAGATATCATTCATGACAAAAGTAGAATAATATCCAGAAATTGTGGATCTCTGCCTGACGTGAGGATTAGAATGATAAGAGTATGTTTTCATGAGTCATGGGAAATTGTCTTTTTTAAGTATATGGTTATAATCTTTCCATATTAGACACAGATTAAGGTGTAAGAGATTTATAAAACTCAGAGGGGACACCATCAGCTCCAGTGACATATGTATGCTCAAGCCTGTTGATGGACATTAATAGTTCAACCATTCCAGGCAGCTTTCAGAGATTGCTTATTCTTATCTGAAAAGGAAGGCAAGGTTTCCTAGAGCACCATGTCAAGAGTAAGGGGTAAGGATTCAATGTTTGAACAGGTGAACTGACAGATATTTTGAAAATGTAAGCTGAATCTGCTGAAGTTAAGTCTTTAGGACAATCATGTGAATGTGGCAAAAAACTAATGCAAACTGTTTGGCTCTGGCTTTACACTTATAGGCAAGCATGGCAAAAAATTCTAGTGTCAACTAATAATACTGATAGCAATGGGCTCAGTCTAAGGCAATTTCTTATTTGATATTAAATTAATAATAGCTTGAAGATTAGATTCAACCTGAGAAAGAATAACCAAAGCAAATGCTGCAATATTAGGGGTAGCATAGTTTTTTCATGGTCCTAATAAATCAACACAAGCAGCCAAAGACATTTGACAACCTTTATTGTAATGAAAATGAATAGCAAACATAAAAATTTTATTGAGCCACACAAATTCAACATTGCAACAAATAGGATAGTAAACATAAGGGCAGAGCACCCATGCACCCTTGGATAAGCAATGCCCCCACTTGCTCACTTATCAAAGTAATCATGAAGGCAGTGTCCCTCTCACCTTAATATCATAGTTCCATAATTCCATTCTAAGTCATCCACCATCAGTTTCAAATATCCTACTGAGGGGGACAGAAGAGGGTCAAGCCTGACCCTCTTTTCCGCACTTCAAGCCACACCAAATGGGAGGGCCGGGCGAGCAGCAAGACCACACCAAATGTGCTTACTTATTCCAGTTTCCCTACAAAACCCCCTAAGACCCACCCCTACACCTTACCTCACTTTCTCTCCCAGATCCCACCTTAATGAACTATTTCATACCCACTCCCTACCCTCACTACCTAACATACCTATCTTCCTACATCTGCCCCCCCCACTCTATTCATACCAAGGTCGTCCCGTGACAAATTTGTCTGTTCCAAACTGCACTTGTCAAAGGGTGCGATACTGATCTTACAAAGGTGTAATTCAAATGCAATCTAGATAATTTTAGTAGGAGACTGCAAATTCACCCCTTGCGTGGACCTTTGTCCCTCATGGACATGGGTAGCTGGTGTTTATCACATACCTGCTTTGCTCATAAATTTGTTCTGCAAACTACCCAAAAAGAACAAATGGGACTACCTGGGATTAACATGACTAGGCATTTAAAGGATCTAGGGCTGCTGGCCTAGTAATCTCCTATGAACCTAGTTTTTTATTCAGTAATCTCCATAATCCATCAGACCAGGACTAGAGATTAGTATAGAGGAAGCATGGGAAAGATTCCCAGAGAAAAGTGGAGAATAACATTACTGACAAGGGGTTGTATAAATAAATGTTCTGCATAATAGTAGTAAGAACTGGTAGGAAATCAGAACACATGGTATTATCTTGAGGGATTTGCCAAATTTGGGTTAAAAGGGGCAGATGAATCAGTCGGACATGATCAGTCAGTTACAGTGTGGAACTACTTAAAAATGGAAACATACACATAAATGTTCTGAGCTGTATAAATCTTGTAATTTCTACTGGAAGTGCCATGTTGAGTGGAGCAATAAGTAAACTAAAATGGTATAGAGGAGGTGTGAACTCCTTAATTGTCTAAGGCACAGGAGGATAGGAAATTTGATTTGGCACTGGTATCAAAATAGGGAAGATAAACAAATTACATCTCATTCTTGAGTTATCAAAACCAAAGAGTAAAAAAAGTTTACACAGACAAACCACTCAGTAAAAACTGCAGGAAATACTCAGCAAAGTGAAAGTCTTCCTTGAGTAATACCTTAAACCTCCTGTGGTGGAGGCCCTCTGGGTATATGCAAATGACCTTTTCTGCTACATTGTTTCTGAATACTCAAGGGTTTTTACTTTCACTTTTTTAAGTCTTTACTGGTGCATTCAGTTCAGTAATGCCAAGCTGAAGACATGCCATGTTTCCTCATTTTTTCTAAGTAGTACATCATAAGTAGATTGTTGGATCATACTGTCCATAACATTAGGGTCACTGCAAAATACTCCAGATAACACCAAAACCAAAGGGTAAAAAGGTCACACAGACAAGTCACTTAGTAAAAATGACAAGAAAGACTCATTAAATCCATAGGCATTACAGTGTAATACTTTAATGGAGGCCCAAGGGATACATGCCACTGACTCCTTTAGCACGTAACAGTGTTTAGGCTACATGGCTTCAGAATGCCTATAACGTTTCACTTTCACTTTTTTAAGCCTTACTTGTGCATAATGTCAAATGCCACTATCTGTGGGCATGTCATGGTTTGTCCTTTTTCTGAACTTCTTTAGCACATCATAAATAGATTGCTTGCTCATACTTTAAAAACATAGAGCTTTAAAACACGCCTAATGTCCATAACATTAGGATTACTGCAAAACATCCCAAATGACATCCAAACCAAAGGGTAAAAAGGTCACACAGACAAACCAATTAGTAAAAACTAAAAGAAAGACAAATCAAAGTGAAAAACTTTACTGTCTAATAATAATGATCCTTATATGCTTGTTTAAATTACGGAGACACCTAATAGTATAAAAGGAATGATATACAGTGCAAGATAGTTGGTATGGACTGTAACTCCATTTGCACCCATAGGTGTGTGACCTTCTCTGTTAAGTTAGCATCCTGGTATGCTGACCTCATATACTTTAACACAGGGTATAGCCTGATCTCTTTTATAACAAGAATGTCTGGGTTACACTGTTTGGTGAAGACTGTCTCACTTCGATGTGGCATTGTTATAACAGAACTAAAGATAGCATTTTGTTGTCTACATTCTTGGCATCATCTAATCATTGTAATATCTGGTTTTAAAAAGTGGAATAACAAGATAACACACAAGACTGAGCTACCATCTCCATCTGCTATACTTTCAGATTATACAATGTTATACAGGAAAATAGACCATACGATACACATGGTGGACATTAAATCCAGCAAAAGGCACCTTTCAATTTTTTTTATTTAACACTTGTTAACAGGGTAAGTCAGCTCCCCAAACTCTTTTCAGCCATTACCTAGGCCATGAGAGCAACAGTATATACAACACAATCCATCTCCATAGGACAGAAGGATAAAACCCTGACTGCATCTCAAACAATCTGTGCTTGATTATTAGGACAAACACTGAAGGGAAAAGGCAGGGAAGATGGTAGTAAGAGGTTGATACTGGCTGCATCCTGGGAGTATGAAAACAACCTAGGCTTGCTGTGATAGTAGCATTAAGACCCCCAGTGAGCTGCACACTGCATGTGATATACCGATTGGTTGGTTAGGAGGCTGACTATGCATGTTATTGTGCATTCACCTTCAGAAGGCAGCCATAGTGGAGCTCATAAGGGTACCACAGAAGAGTGTGCATAGGGCACAGAGTGGTGAGAATAAGGTACACAGACTGGGGGGGTATGTCGCACAGAGCAGTGGGGATAGAAAACATACAGTGGTGGGAATGGGCACACAGAGCAGTGGGAATGGGCACACAGAGTGGTGGAAACAGAACACATGCACAGTGGTAGGGATAAAGCACACAGAGCATTAAGGATAAGGTACACTGAGTGGTAGAGATAGGGCACACAGAGTGGTGGGGATAGGGCACACAGAGCGATGAGGATAGGGCACACAGAGTGATGAGGATAGGACATGACACACAGAGCAGTGGGGATAGGGCACTCAGAGCAGTGGGAATAGGGAACATACAGCAGGGGGAATGGATACACTGAGCAGTAGGGATAGGGCACACAGAGCAGTGGGGTTAGGGCACACAGAGTGATGGCGATAGGCTGCACAGAGCAGTGGGTATAGGGCACACAGAGCAGTGGGGATAGGGCACACAGAGCAGTGGGAATAGGGCACACAGAGCAGTGGGGATAGGGCACACAGAGTGATGGTGATAGGCTGCACAGAGCAGTGGGTATAGGGCACACTCTTCAGTCGCTATTATCACACCACTGCAGTGAGCATTACTGCCACCAGGTCATGATGTTTAGATAGAACTATGGATGTTTTATTTTATCACCTGCACCCTTGTCAGTGGTCATTATTACAAATCCATCAGATCCCCTTATGTTGCAATCCTTAAACAATTTCAAGGTTCTTGTCCTACCACCGCAACACAGCTCTTAAAAGTAATCTTCATTTGAAAAACTTCATGCATACCTCTCAACTGCTCGTATTTTCACAGACTTTCCAGATTTGTGGTTCATATTTTTTGGATTATTCCTCATAAAATTTGTGGTTTTGTGACAAATCGTTAAGGATTGAAATCACTAAATAATGACAGACATTTAAGTTTCAGACTTTATGTCTTTCAAAATATGCATTGTAAAGCAAAACCTGTTATTCTAGCAACATCTTATGTTAATGAGCAATAATTATGAGCAATAATTAAAATCCGTCCTATTTTTGGGTCTTTGTCTGCCTGTTATTTTTTTTTATTGTCTGGTCGTGAGGTATGCCATGTAGAATTACTCCTTCTGTCACATTTTTTCATACCCTTCTGTTTTTCTTTGACCACAAAATGGGCGGTGTAACAAGGAAAGACTTTTGTAGCAGATTCAGGCATACCCATCGCTACTACAGCATGTTACCCATTTAAAAAAATATTAAATTTTTTATCAACTTTCACTTACAAAGTGTTAATTGCTGTAAACAAAGTCTGAGCAGTAAGCAGAAAATTGAGAATGAGAGTGACATGGTGATGTCATTATAAATTCAGGCCGGGGTAACAGAACACCGCTGCATTGTAACAGTGGTATGAGTCAGAAGGATGTTTGTTATGAACAGCAGTGTCTGATCTGAAAGTCAACCCAAATGATAAGGTCACGGTATAGTTCACACTGGGGCCAGGAAACAAATTATTTTAAAGTGTAATATAATTTTGCAGGTGCAAATCAATTCACTGAAGAAAATATCACTTCATAACTACATTTGATGTGGTACAAGAGTTGTACGTATTACCAAAAAGAGGCTTCACCCTGAAAAAGAAGGCACAAAAAGATTCAGGACAAATGCTGAGTGCTTCAGAAGAAACAAAGTAAGTTGAATTTGTCTACGAAGGTCAAATCTGCTTCATAAGGATGCTTATACTGTATATCATATGATGTAGAGGCTATTGCATGGGATCGTTGTAAAAGACAAACTGTGAAGATTTTGATTTTGTCTTACAGAGCTGTAGAAATTAGTTGAGACAAGCAGTACTGTACTGCGAGACTGTGTAATAAAAGCAGATTGTGTGCAATCTTGCTTTTTCTTGTCTATGGAGTACCTATTTATTTGGGGTGTCATTATACAGTGGCTTTACACAGTGTGCACATGTGTGAAACTCTTTTAATGTGACAAGGTTAAATTTCATTAAACTGCGCAAGCAGCTGTGAATTTAAAATGTTGGTAGAGACGTGGACTGATATCTGCAAAGGTTGTCAGCACTTATAAAGGTTTTTAGGTATTCTTATAGTACCTGCCATTTTTGCTTTCCTCACATATTGAGTAACCTGTATGTACATAAATTTTGAAGGGTATGAAGTGACAGAATAGGTAACCTGGAGGTGTATATGTAAATTCTAAAGGGGAAGAAGTACAGAAGTAACAAGTCCCCCATTTAGCTTCTTCTTATTATTTATTTTAAGTTCTACATTACAGAGATTTTTGTTACATTCATTTTTGTGTTTCTAACAGTTTTAGCTGTGTTTTTGATGTTCCTGTGTATGTGCAAAGCAATGCAGCAAACGTGTGTGTGTGTATTTGTGTGTGTGTGTGTGTGTGTGTGTGTGTGTGTGTGTGTGTGTGTGTGTGTGTGTGTGTGTGTGTGTGTGTGTGTAAATACACATATGCCAAATGGGCCTGGTATTGAAGCCATGGGGTAAAACACATTTAAAATATTGTAATTCCTTAGATAATGGCCCTGGAGAAAGAGCATCTAATAGTTGTCATTTGTGAAGAAGAAAGGGTATATGGTAACAATAGGTTTTAAATCAAAAACAAATATTGTTTGACAATCCAGTTCACACACACACACACACACACACACACACACACACACACACACACACACACACACACACACACACATTCATGTTGCACGTACTTGTGAAGATACACACGTACTACCCTGGTTGCAACAAAACATGTTGTTTGGCAGTTTTTGTGTGTAACTGATCTTGTGCTCCATGGTGCATAGTCCTAGCTTACAATAGGGTCGACCAAATTGGTGGAATGATCAGCATTCCTCCTACCTTCACTGGTCTGATCTGACAGCACTTAGCTTCTTAATCATTTCTGGGTTATTTGAATCATAGTCATGGATCCTACATCCTTAGTTTAAAGGGCCTACTACTGGTAATTGTATATTAGCAGTTTGTGACACACTTGCTTGAAAATGCAAGTGATGAAACTCCCACTAGCCTAATCTCACATTTCTATGAATTCCTCACAACACGTAACCCTATAAAATTGCATAGCTGTAGCAAAATCTCAATTATAACCCTAAAACTAGCACTCAGTTTGCAATTTGAGCTGCCACTCCCGTACTTTAAAACTCCCTTCCATAACCCTAATGTCTCCAATCACTCTCTAAACCCAAAACTTCAACTCCCATTATAAACCCTAGATTCTCTAATAACTCCCAAAGTCTAAACCCCCCCTCCAACTCCCATTCCCATTTCCTATACCTAAAACTCTCTCCCTGCTCCTTAACCCTAAAACTCCCTCCCTTCTTACTCCCTAACCCGAACCCTGACCTCTCCCTCTTCTTCCTCCCTTCAGCTGCTTTCGCACACTCATATCAGAGTTCAAGCACAAACAGCAGCCTGCAAGATGCGAGTCCCTGCCTTGTAGACAGTCATTTTTAATTGTGTGGGACTCAAACGCATGTAGTGTTCCCTCATTTATATCCTAACCAGTCTTTTTCACCCCTGAATTTAGATTTGCATTTCTTGGGTTTTAACAGCAAAAACGTAGTGAAGACACACGGCAGAATAAAATAAAAAAAGTTTAATTGGTTAGCGCTTTCATATCAGCCAGGATGTTTCATCAGACCATGACAATCTCACACATCACTTCCTTTATATAGCCCTTAATTTAAATAATTAATCAGTTAAACAATTCAATCTTACAATTATTCAAACCTACAATTATTTAAACTCTAATAATTAAATATAAAAACATATGCATATCAAAATAATATAAACACACATTATAGTTCACCTTAAAGGACGTGCTTTTAAATGAGGTTTGATGGAAGCCCTACCATTCATTCCTAGTGGGCGGTCTACTTGCAGCTCTATAATCCATCTTAACTCTGTCTGCTCTGCAAGATTCCTAGCATCACCCAACCTAGGACCTAAATTAATACATTCAATTACTCTAAAACTAAATTCATGAGTTTCATCAAACTGAACTATATGTTTTGCTAAGGCATTTCTTTCTATGTCTTTATTTCTTATTGATAATAAATTATACTTTCTCCCAATGAACGATTTGTCATACCCACATAAAATGAACTACAGACATTGCACACTGCTAAATAAATTAAATTTCTAGTAGTGCAACTAGCTGTAATTTTAAATATATATCTCTTCAAACTTTTGGGATGACTAAATGTATGCTCAACAGCTAAAACTTTGCAAATACTGCAGTTTTTACATGGTATCAAACCTTCATTCGTTGTTTCTTTGATAGATTTTCTATCATTGTTATAACATAATAATCTCTTTAAGTTCTTTTTATTTTTATACCCAAACCATGTTTTTTCTCCTACTACATTCTATATTTCACTATATGTCTGTAATATAAACCAATTTTTTATTTATTATTTGCCATATTTTATTAATATTACTGGAATATTAGAGCCTAACTGGTACAGTTTTTTTATATCTTTCTTCTCTTTAACATTTTAATAAACCACAGTATCATCAGACATATATGGCTTAACTATAGTCCTTCTTAAAATCTTTACTTCTTACTTCTTTTATATTATACTTCCATTCTAACAATTCATTTCTAAAAATATTTATGTCTTCTTCAAACTTCCCATCTTATTTGTCTAACTTCAAAATTTACATCCCTTGACCTTTAATTTTATATATATATATATATATATATATATATATATATATATATATTTGTGTGTGTGTGTGTGTGTGTGTGTGTGTCTGTGTGTGTGTGTGTGTGTGTGTGTGTGTGTGTGTGTGTGTGTGTGTGTGTGTGTGTGATGCATACTATCCCTACACAATATATTATTTCTACGACATGATTTCTTATATAATTGCATAATAAAACATCCATTAACATCTTTCTTTACTGTGATATCTAAAAAGTCTACCTCGTGGCTAGAAATAAAATGGAAGATTCTTAAAAAAGCTGTGGTATTATTCATAAATAATAAAAACTGCTCTTAATGAGCTAATTAATGATGAAACTTTAATAAACCATCCAGCTGATAAGGGTAGAGGCATTGCTGTTTTTGATACTGTGAAATATGCTGAAGCTATGAGATATATGTTGAATTATGCTGACGTTTATAAAATAATAACACTAGAACAGGTTGATCTATCTTCTAGCTATATTCATAAGTCTCTGAATGACTGCTACTTGAGTAATATCATTTCTAAAGAACTATTAGAATATTTTATAGTCACTCATCCAGTTGTACCTGTAATTCAAGGTCAACCCAAATTACATAAAAGTTTTGTCAATCCGCCAAGGAGGCCTATAGTGGCTGGCCAAGGATGGTTAACTCAACCATTATCTATCTATGTGGAAAAAATCTTAGGCCAATTATAAATAAATCAGTTTATATTCTTAGTGATACTAAGCAATTTTATATGTGATCTCAATAATTCTGTTTCAGGACATGAAGCTGATTTGGGTAATAGGTTTTTTAGTGACGTTAGACGTCAATTCTTTATTTACAGTGATTCCACATTGATATGGAATTGATGCAGTAAAGTCTTATTTAATGGCTAGTTCACAATATGATGTACATAAAATAGATTTTTGTGTATGTTGTTAGAATTGATTTTAGAGAATAATTTTTTTTGTTTGAAAATACTTATTATTTACAGTTATTTAGTGTAGCTCTGAGCACAGCATGTGCCAATAGTTATGCCAAAATGGTTTTAGAGTATTGGGAAGAGAAATTCATTTTAAATGATAATGCATTTCCCAAATATATTTTCCTGTATTGGAGGTTTGCAGATGATTTGATTTTATTTGGACAGGATATTTTGAATATTTGCAACAGTTTTTATTATTTATGAATAATACCACAGATTTTTTAAGATTCACACATTTTATTTCTAGCCATGAGGTAGACTTTTTAGATATCGCAGTAATGAAAGATGTTAATGGATGTTTTATTACACTAGTATATAAGAAATCATGTTGTAGAAACAATATATTGTATGCATCCCACACATATATAGAAATATAATTAAAGGTCAAGGAATGTGAATTTTGAGGTTAGACAAAGAAGATGGGATGTTTGAAGAAGATATAAATATTTTAGAAATAAATTGTTAGAATGGAAGTATAATATAAAAGAAGTGGATGAGCGTATTGAAGAAGTAAAGATTTTAAGAAGGGCTATAGCTAAGCCATATATGTCTGATGATACTGTAGTTCATCAAAATGAAAGGTGAATTTGAAAACTGGAATAAAGAGCCAGGAAATCATGACCCATTAAATACATAGGGATTACCTTCTCTATAACACTGCCAAAAAACTCCAAGTTTTAGAGCAGTTATTACAAAAAAAATCTGGAATATAAAACATAGTTTTTTAAGGGCTAGGATAACCAATTTATCTTTTAAAACAAACGGAAAATCTAGGACCTCAAGAAATATTCCAGACACTTAAAGGTAAATGGATGCTGTATGCTCAGGTAGGCTAACTAATCAGGCACAGTCCAGGATGTTAGTTTAAGATAAATATGTGAAATCAGAGACTCAAATTCATAATAATCTGGAGGATAACCTCATTCCAGAACTGCAGTAAACAATTACAAGTTTCAAGTACCTAAACTCCCATGGCAACAAAAGTGGAAGTTTCAGTCTAATGGCAGCAATTTGTTATGAAAAACAAAGCAAGCAGCCTCTTCAAAATAAGATTGTGCAAAAATGAGCTGGGCCCACAGGCTGTCTCCCACTCAAAAGAGAGTGGGGGTTAGTTTTATGATGTCACGGTCTCCCTTGCTGGGGTGGAGAATGAATGACTAACTGAAAGCAGCAGATTTTCAGAGCTCCATAAAAGTAATATAAGATACAGGAAATATTTTTTATTTTTTCAACAAAAACATTCAGAATTGATAGATGAAAGTATAAACAATATAACTAGAAACTTTGGTAGATTTAGATGAAACTTTCCTGTCAAACTACAAAGGAGAAGATTTTAACTGTGGAGATGAGTACTTCAAATAATTCTCACACTGACTTGGCTATAAAAAGAGAATCACAACTGGTAACTACTGCAGTACAAGAACTGTCATTAAAAATGGATGACTTTAAGGAAAATCTACAAAAAACTCAAGGAAAATTGTCAAAACAAAACTTAAAGAACTCATTCAGCAACATCAATCTAAAATAACTGACATAGAAACCACCCAGAATAACTTTGAGGGAAGACTTAAAGAAGAGGAAACACAGAAGGAATTACTTATCAAACAAAATATTTGGCTTCTAAACAAAGTGGATGACCTTGAAAACAGGGAGAGGAGATCTAACATAAGAATATTTGTCATCCCTGAAAGAGCTGAAGGAGAAGATATCATCACTTTCTTAAATAAATGGATTCCAGAAGTCTTAGACTTAAAAGAGGGTTTCTCTTTTGGCATCCAGAAAGCTCACAGAGCTTTAGGAAGACCAGCATCAACATTATCTACTCCCCCTAGATCAGTTGTTATAAAGTTTTTATCTTATTTAGACAAATAACTGGTCCTAAAGATAGCTTGGAAAAAGAGCCCTTTAAAATACAATCAAAACCTAATAAGGTTTGACAATGACTATGCTGTCAGAGTCCTGGAACAGAGGAAAAAAGTATGGCCACTAATAAAGCTTCTAAAGACAACATCAAGACTCAATTTGCCTTTCCAAAATTAAAATCTTACACCTAAATGAAATGAAGACTTTCAACAACATAGAAGAAGCCACTGCACTCATTAAAAACAGTAATGTTATATCCATACCTGAAGATATGGATTGGACAGCTCCTTCACTGAAAAGGGTCACAGACAAATCTTCCTGGACTGATGTTAAAAAGAAAAAGCAAAAAACTGAATAAAAAATTGCTGTCTCTGCTAAATCTCTTAAAGTATCTACTGCAACTTGACTGGAATACATAATGTGTTTATCTTATATTTCAAACAATGCATGTCATGTAAATGTTATTTTATATATATATATATATATATATATATATATATATATATATATATATATATATATATATATATATATATATATATATATATATATAAAATGAAAGAAAAAAGAAAGGAAAAAATGTTGGTTCTATCTCATTAATAGCAATGTAATATAATAGAATTACTTTTGTAGTAAAGTTAAATAGTAAACTGTCTTTTACTTCATGATTTAAAAAGGGTGACAAGTTTATAAGTCTTGTTTTTTTTTTGTTTCAACTCATATATACAGCTTTGAGTGCTATGGGTAAATAGTTGTTTCATACAGTTATACTCAAGTTTAAAATATTTAATAGCTAAATAATGGAGTTATTGGAAAAAAGAAAAGAAAAAAAAATAATCTACTCCAGTTTTAAACTATGCAAGATATGATCTTGCAATCAATAACTCCCAATAATTAAATGTAAGTGCCTTATTCCTAATAAATGTGTGTTAGTTACTAATACTTAGGATTAATTTTTTGAAATCACTATGTCTGGCAGTGAATCTTGTTTCAAACGATGCATGTCCCCGATTAAAATGGAGTCTAATTAGTTAACTTTTTATGCTTTTATTTGTCCATGATTGATAGATTGGGCTTTGCTCTGTGTGAGATGCAGCAGGCGAGTGCATCGTGATCTTTCTACATTCATTTTTGTTCTTCTTTGATTATCTAGAGTGTTATAATAGTAGTGGATTTGGCTTAAAGTTTTGGCTTGAAATGGGATTACCCATTTGAGAGGTAAGCTTTCCACATCTGATGTAATAAGTAAGAGATTAGAGAGTATGGCTGGCATTGGTAAGAGGGGGAGGAACTTGGAAGGTAGATACCTGTGTGTAGGCCTGAGATGCTGGTTGGGGCAGAGATGCTATTGCAAACTGTGAAGATTTATGTTCCTAATATTCCCCCATGATAGCTGGAGGTTAAAGAAGTGAGTGTCCTTCGTATATAGTGCTGAATAAACAAACAGGTTATGCTGTTGGGACATTTGGCTGGGTTTGTTTTGTTTCGTGATATGTGAAGGGATGGACTGTATGTGTAGAGGGGGATATGGGGTTTGTTGGACAGTGCTTGTGGTTCTCGGGTTCAGTGTCCATAGGTGGGGTTGATTAATGGGGAGACTCTCACAAGAGGGGGTTGAAGTGAAGGAATATGTGTATTGATGCTAGCTGAGTGGGAAATCATATACATCAAACTTAAACTGGTGAAGCTTTTTTTTAGTGCTCTAGACAGCACATGTGTCAGTCTGGTCTGTCTTCCACTCATATGTCACGGAGCTTGGATTATAAAAGTATTGCAAATAGAAGGTAGTGACTCCCTGATTGGCTGTTAGGATACAGAGGGCTTCTCCTCTAGTGAAAGCGATTTAGAAGTATTTAGTGATGCTGCTAGTGTTTTGTTTAAAAGAGATGACACTATGTATAATAGAACATGCAACAGTTTTATACTTTCTTTACACTACTCAGTAAACAGTTATTAACATTTTCTCTTAGATTAGACATATATTTATGTCTACTGGCAATGTCCACAAAATAAGTAAAAAGTGGAAGATTCATAAAATCTGAAAAATAACAGGATATGCACAGACTCATATGCATATGGGAGAAAACAAGTAATACATAGGAGTGCATAAAATGACTTTTAGACAATCTGTGATCTATCTTCCTTTAATGCATAAATCAAGAAATATGTTTATAAGTTATAATATGTTTAAAGTTTTGTCAGATTATTTTTCAGTATCATAGACAATTCATGCTTAATATGTGGCAAAAGGTGCAAATAGATAAGCCATGAGTTCACCTTATTAAAATGTGTCTGTGAAGTTGAAATAGTGCTACTTAAACTTTCAATTTTATGAAACAATATAACAAACAGAGCCCTGGTTTAAGTATGATCACACTAACATCACAGACAACTGCATCTAACTCTCTCATAGTGTTATATTCTTTAACAGACACTAATGAAAGCTGATATTAATACCAAAGGCTCATATGAAATAATAATCTTGTTTACTATATCTGTTAAAACTGCACAAAATTGCTAATAACAACCAATTCAACAATCAATCACTTAGTTAGAGTCATTATAAAGATAGAAATACAGTAATGTCATATGTATAATGCATGGAGTTGTCCTAACAACTTATTTTGATACCATCTATCTTTTGGATATTGTTTACACGTTTATGTATAAACACTTAGTTCTTTTTACTTTCTGGGTAATTGCATTTGATTATAATTAATAAACAAAAGAAAAGGGAACATAAATATTGTATAGATTTGTTAAATAGGCTACATTAATTTAGGAACTTCTTTAGATAACTTGGACTATGTGTCTCATTATTTTATTTAATTATACACCGTTCAAGTAATAGGACTACTTAGCATATAGCCTGAATGAATAATATGTATAAAGTCAGACTAGTAACCAAGCTTATACTTGCTTACATTCTTATATCTGGAAACTTAAATTCATAAAATACTTGCTTGTTCCTTGTATTCTTTGAATGGTCACCTTCACATCAGTAATGGATTGATGACAATTATAGGTTGTCGATTTACTTAATTTAATTTATAAGAGAAATTAAAGTCTGAATGGATGGAAGTAAACATTACGGGTTACTTAATTTATACATTTTTCTCCTTTAATATTTATTGTTTATGGGCTCAAAAAGAGTAAGAATGTGGTTAGGAAGGTTAGTCTAACAGATTTATTTTTGTTTGTTGGACTAGGAATGTTCTTCATTCCATGGTTAGTGTGGGGTAAGATTTATACATATGAAAGTTTTGTTAATAGGCTTTTCTTCTTCTTTTTTCTCTAGTTTTAAAATGCTTGACAAAAAATGTTTATTATTAAGCCTCATGAAAAAAACAATGCTGATTAAGATAGTTAGGAACTATTTAATTAACATAGAGGTAACTATACAGGAAGAGTTTTACGTATCTAGGATTTTATCAATACATAGTTGTCTTTTTAACTAAAAAAAAAATAATCTTGACATGGAACTGACTTTGGTGTCTTTAAATACTGATGGCTTAAACAACGCAAACAAAATATCTAACTTTTTGAGATACCTAAAACTAAATAAAGCTCAAGTAGTCTTTCTTCAAGAAAATCATTTTAAAATAAATGACACATTTAAGTGGGATCCTACTAATTACAAAATACTAACTCAATCCTGTTATAAATCCAAGACTAGAGGAGTAAAAATACTATGGAAAAATACTTTATTGAATCCAGAAGTTATCTATAAATATGTGGATAGGGATGGACTCATAGCTATAGTTATATTAAAATTCAACAAAAGAATATGGACTTTAGTGAATTTATATTGGTTTCCTGGTATGAGGGTAGGATTAGCTAAGAAGCACTTAGACCTCATTACAACTACCTCTTAAGGCAGTATAATAGTATGAGGTGACCTGAATTGTATTATAGATGTCACAGAAACCACAAATAAGAAATCCCCCCGACTATCATCCACAGTTAAACTATTAAAAAATGGATAGAGACATTTAAACTAAGCATTGATTATGATGCTATAGGATCTAATTCATTACTTTTCTCACATCGAGACTATAGACACGGAACCCAAACCAGAATTGATAAAATATATGTCTCTCAAGAGTTATATACTAAAATTTTAAATTTTTTGATACAGCCATGTCTATTTTCAAACCACAACTCCCTGGTATTGTAAATTCATACACAGTTTAAATTGTTAGTTATTACTTCAAGGATTCCTTCATACATAACAAAAATCAAAGAATTTAAACCTTGGTTAAATTCTGAACTTCAGTTTTTCCTAGAGATTAATTACAAATCAGAAACAGATATGGTATGGGATTCATTAAAAGCTTATATATTTGGTAAAATCATCAGCTGGTACAAAAACAAAATTAAAGAATGGGAATCAGAATTACAGGAATTCCAAAATCAACTTCTATTACTTAAATCCAATAAGAATTTATGTGAGCCGGAAAACAAAAAGAAAACAGAAGAAGCCAATAAAAAATATAACAAAATACTATCCCATAAAACTAACTTAGCCATAGAAAGATTAAAATAAACTCTTATGCTACTTCTCAAAAACAACTGCATAGTCTATCTATGAAAGTTAAAATACAATCAAAAACTAATAATATTGGTAGCATATTAGATGAAGGAAGAAGGAAGATTGTCTCAGACATAGGTAACATTTTAGATGCCTTTAAATATCATTATGCAGAACACCATAAAAGTGAAATAAGTATAAATGAAATTTGCAACCTAGATAATATAACCCCAACATTAAAAATGCTCTGAAGAGCTAAGGCTGGAGTTACAAAAAACAATAATGCAGAAAGAAATTTTAGACAGGATTAAAGAAAGTAAATCTAACAAGGCACCAGGGATAGATGGTTTAATTATAGAACTTTATAAATTATTTCCCAATTCTATAACTTCTTTCCTATATAAAACCTTTTCTTGAAGTCCAGTGATTAGCAATAATTCCCCCTTCATGGATATATTCTTTAATTACCCCTATCTTAAAAGAAAATAAAGACCCTAAATATTGCAATTCTTATAGACCAATATCTTTGCTTAATAATGATTACAAATATTTATGTCAATTGTAGTTACTAGAATGAATTTCCCACTGTCCAATATAATTAATAAAGATCAAATGGGTTTTATATAAAATAGACAAACATAGGAAAATATCAAAAGGATATTAACATTAATTGATTATTTAAATACAGAAAATCAAGAAGCATTGATAGTTGGTTTAGATATAGAAAAGGTCTTTGATTCTTTAAACTGGAATTATCTAGTTAAAGTTTTGAATATATTTGATTTTCCTCTTTGTTTTATCACATTTATAAAGAAAGTTTATGAAAACAACTTAGCATTTGTTAAAATAGGCCCTTTTACCTCTGAAGCCATACAGATCACTAAAGACACTAGACATGGGTGTCCCATGTCACCTATCTTGTTTGCATTCGCTATAGAAATTCTTGCAATTCTAATATGTAGCAATTCAAAACTAAGAGGGATAGATGTATATGATCAATATAGTTCCAAAATAATGTTGTTTTCCTATTATGTGCTTCTCATTTTACCTAACTCAAAACAAGCATTGGATGAAGTAGATTTACTAATAGGAAACTTTCAAAAACTCTCAGGTCTCTACTTTAATAAATCAAAATCAAAGTTCCTGTTGTTAAATAAAAAACAGGAGGTACAAGTATCTGTAAATTATATTATTGGTAAGCAAGTTCCAACCTTGAACTATTTGGGGACTGTATTGTGTAAGAATATGGTAGAGATTCTAAATACCAATTATACAAACATAGAATCAATTAAAACACTGGTGAATAAATGGAACAATATGTTTATAACATTTGAAGACAGACTGCAGTTGATAAAAATGGTCTTACTACCTAAAGTAATATATATTTCCCAGGCTCTTGTATTATTATCAGAAAAAGATTTCTTAAAGAAATTACATCAATATTCTTAAAGTTCTTTTGGTATCCAAAGAAAAATAGAGTGGCATATTCTCATCATATTAGACATTGGGAACAAGGGGGGGGTTAACATTTCCAGACATTGAAACATACATAAGGATTTATACACTTAAAATTGTGATAGATTGGGTAAATCCTAACTATTTTTCTAATTGGAAATGGTTACATTCCATAATATTAAGGAATTAAAATACGTTATCAAAAATCTTATAGTTACTGATAAAGATAATAGAATGTGGTACTATTTGAGCATAAATCTACAATATAATATAGCAAAACCAACCAAATTAAACCTAATGAACCATATTTTAATGGCTTTAGGAAATTTGTCAGTATATGAATATAGATATAAATTTTGGTTTGCATTATTAACTCCATTCAGTATTACAAGAAAGAGATTTTTACTTCATGGGGAATAAGAACTTAATATGCTGGTTTCATTGTATAAAAAACAACAGGTCTTGGAAACACAACATTTAATCTCAGCCTATGGATTAACACCTAATGATTGGCTAATGTTGCAGTGTGTTTTATCATATGCTAAGGATCTATGTAGAATAGTAAACAATTCATCATTTAAAAGTACCCCTAAATTTATATCTTGGTTATTTGAAATTATCTATAACAACACTAATGCAAAAAATGAGTTATCATACTTATGTAATGTATTAATTACTTATAGGACAACTCCTAAAGTATCCTATTGCAATATTTAACTAAAGATATACAGACTCCCCTATCAATAGAATCTAAGATAAACATCTTACTCTCAGTTAAATTAACATCTCATTCACAATATTGAAGAATATTTCAATAGAAATATTTACACAGATCTTTCTTAACACCTGAGAAAATTTTGAAGATAAATACCTCAAGTAATAATGTATGCTGGAGATGCCAAGAATCATCAAACACAGACTGGTTCCATGGGTTTTATGACTGTGTTAGTATTAGAACATATTGGAATGAGATTAATAATTTTTACAAGCTCTTTATACAGCTACATTTATTTTTACAAAATCTCTAATTTTACTGAATGTAATCAATAATCCTCAATTGAAGAAATTGGATTTGTATTTAATATGGACTATACTAGCAATAGCTAGAAAATGTATAACCAGAAGATGGAAATCCAACACAGCACCCACCATGGAGGAATTTTTATGTCTACTGAAGAAGTCTGTTTTAATGGAGATCAAAACTTAAGAACTGAGAATCCATCCCAAGCCATTAGTCAATAACCCATGGGAAAAGTTTTGACATTGATTGACATCTTGTAATTGGAATCAGACGTCTTCTTCTTCTTCTCTTTCAGCTGTCCCCATTAGGGGTCATCACAGCAGATCATCTGTTTCCATTTCTTCCTGTCCTCTGCATATTGCTATGTCACACCAACCACCTGCATGTCCTCTCTCACCACACCCATAAACCTTATCTTAGGCCTTCCTCTTTCCATCTTCCCTGGCAGCTCCATCCTTAGCATCCTTTTCCCAATATACCCAGCATCCCTCCTCAGCACATGTCCAAACCAATGCAATATCGCCTCTCTGACGTTATCTCCAAACCGTCCAACCTAAGCTGATCCTCTAATATACTGATTCCTAATCCTGTCCATTCTTGTCACACCCAGTGCAAATCTTAACATCTTTAACTCGGCCACTTTCAGCTCTGACTCCTGCATTTTTGTCAGTGTCACCGTCTCCAACCCATACAACGTAGCTCGTCTCACTACCCACTTGTAGTCCTTCCATTTCACTCTTACTGGTACCCGTCTGTCACAAATCACTCCTGGTGCTCTTCTCCAACCATTCCACCCTGTCTGTACTCTCTTCTTCACCTCTCTTCCACACTCATCATTACTCTGAACTGTTGATCCCAAGTACTTAAACTCATCCACCTTCACCAACTCTACTCCCTGCATCCTCACCATTCCTCTATCCTCCCTCTCATTCACACACACATATTCTGTCTTAGTCCTGTTGACCTTCATTCCTCTCCTCTCTAGAGCATATCTCCACCTCTCCAGGGTCTCCTCAACTTGGTCCCTACTCTCACTACAGATCACAATGTCATCTGCAAACATCATAGTCCATGGGGCCTCCTATCTGATCTCGTCTGTCAACCTGTCCATCACCATTGCAAATAAGAAAGGGCTCAGAGCTGATCCTTGATGTAATCCCACCTCCACCTTAAACTCATCTGTCACTCCCACTGCAGACTTCACCGCTGTCACACTACCCTTGTACATATCCTGTACCACTCTTACATACTTCTCTGCCACTCCTGACTTCCTCATACAATACCACAATTCCTCTCTAGGCACCCTATCATATGCTTTCTCCAAGTCCACAAAGACACAATGCAACTCCTTCTGACCTTCTCTATATTTCTCCATCAACATTCTCAGAGCAGACATCGCATCTGTAGTGCTCCTTCCCAGCTTGAAACCATACTGCTGATCACTAATCATCACCTCCCTTCTTAACCTAGCTTCTATCACTCTTTCCTATAACTTCAAGCTGTGACTGATCAGTTTTATCCCTCTGTAGTTACTACAGCTTTGCACATTACCCTTATTTTTAAAAATAGGTACCAAACACTTTTTCTCTACTCCTCAGGCATCCTCTGACTTTCCAAGATTTTATTAAACAATCTGGTTAAAAACTCCACTGCCATTTCTCCTAAGCACCTCCATGCTTCCACTGGTATGTCATCTGGACCAACAGTCTTTCCATTCTTCATCCTCTTCATAGCTGTCCATACTTCCTCCTTGTTAATCTGTTTCACTTCCTGATTCACTATCCCCACATCATCCAACCTTCTCTCTCTCATTCTCTTCATTCATCAGCCCCTTAAAGTACTCTTTCCATCTGCTCAACACACTTTCCTCACTTGTGAATATGTTTCCCTCACTATTCTTTATCATCCCTACCTACTGCACATCCTTTCCAGCTCGGTCTCTTTGTCTAGTCAATCGGTACAGGTCCTTTTTTCCCTCTTTAGTGTCCAACCTTTCATACAACTCTCCATATGTCTTATCCTTAGCCTTCACCACCTCTCTCTTTGCCATGCACCTCATCTCCTTATACTCCTGTCTACTTTCTTCATCTCTTTAACAATCCCACTTCATCTTCACCAGGCTCTTCCTCCGTATACTCTCCTGTACTTCCTCATTCCACCACCAGATCTCTTTGTCCTCCTTCCTCTGTCCATATATCACACCAAGCACCTTTCTAGCTGTCTCCCTTACCATCTCTGCTATAGTTACCTAGCTATTTTGAGTCTTCACTGCCCCCATTGCCTGTTTTAACTCTTCCCTGAACTCCACCTCACAATCACCCTTTTTCAACTTCCACCATTTGATCCTTGGCACCACTATCACACGTGTCCTCCTCTTCTTGATCACCAATGTCATCCTACAGACCACCATTCTATGCTGTCTAACTACACTTTCCCCTGTCACCACTTTACAGTCTCCAATCTCATTCAGACTGGCCCTCCTGCATATGATATAATCCACCTGTATGCATCTTTCTCCACTCTTGTATGTCACCCTATGCTCCTCTCTCTTCTTAAAATACATATTTACCACAGCCATATCCATCCTTTTCACAAAATCCACTACCATCTGACCTTCTGTATTCCTCTCCTTAACACCATACCTGCCCATCACTTTCTCATCCCCTCTGTTGCCTTCACCAACATGTCCATTGAAATCTGCTCCAATCACCAGTCTCTCACCCTTGGGTACACTCACCATCACCTTCATCCAACTCACTCCAAAATTTTTCTTTCTCATCCATCGCACACACAACTTGTGGAGCATATGCCCTAACAACACTCATCATTACACTATCCATTTCCAACTTCATAAACATTACTCTGTCAGACACTCTTTTCACCTCCAAAACACTCTTGGCATACTGTTCCTTCAGGATAACCCCTACCCCATTTCTCCTCCCATTCACACCATGATAGAAAAATTTGAACCCACCTCCTATACACCTGGCCTTATTCCCCTTCCATCTGGTCTCTTGCACACACAATATTTCAACCTTCCTTCTCTCCATCATATCAGCTAGCTCTCTCCCTATACCAGTCATACTGCCAAGATTCAAAGTACCTACCCTCACTACTACACTTCTAACCTTCCTCCTCTCTTTCTGCTTTCGGGCATGCTTTCCCCCTCTTCCTGATAATTTAAATATAATGTATCAACATCACTGTTTTTACATAGAGCTGTTGTTATCTTAATCTATTTGTTGGGCTAAATGTAAATATTGTATATAGTTGAATATTTATTATTTGTAAACAATCATTATTGTGTTTTAAATCAAAATAAAAAAATATTTAAGCAAAAAAAAAAAAAAAAAAATCTCCCTTGCCAATAATTCTCCCTTTTCGGGAGAGATCTCTGTATAACAATGAATGCAAAGATCTTCCAAATAAAACCTGTGATTCTAAGGAGTAGAATGTACCTCGAATAACATTCTAATAGAGAAGAGCACTTCATAAGTTAATTTGATACTTAAACTATTGATCTTTGAGGATCTTTAAAAGCTTAGCCTTACATTCGCATGGTAGATGTTAACCCTTATATTTTGAATACTAATAATGCAAAGGTGGGCAGAACAAGGACATGCTAGGACATTTACTCGGCCCTTTCCATGCAGGTCATGGGTGTTAAGCCAAGAATGAATTTGAAGTTTCTAATCTATTTTTCCTAATTACATTTGCATAGTGTAAGATAGGTGCTTCACTTATGTGGAGTGGAAGATCTTGCTACAGATCCCCCACCATGCCCCAAGATTCTCACTACACCTTTCTAAACATACTGGAAAATATTAAGATACAACCAAACACCCTAATACTGGGTGATTTCAACTACCCAGCCATTAACTGGGAAAACTACTTGTGTACCAACACCTTTGCCCAACGTTTCTTGGAATTCATAAATTCCAATGCCCTGGATCAACTAATCCATAGTCCCACCAGGGGTTTCAATATCCTAGACCTGGTAATTACCAACATGGGAAATTGATGCTCCACACCTATAGTCACCCCCTCATTTGGTCAGGTCAGACTGTAAGCTAATCACCCTTAACATCCACATCCCACCCGCATTCTCCAGTAAGAAAACCTCCATAAAAAACTTCTCCAAAGCCAATTTCATTCTACTCAAGTCAGAAGTGACAAACTTCATGACACTCATGCAGATGGGAACTGAAAGTTTGACTGATGAGTTCTACACTAAGGCACTGTACAAGCACATCCACGCATGCATGAATCATGCCATCCCAAATAGAACCAAGATGCTCTCCTCCAAACAAAGGAAGCCAATCTGGTGGTCCCCTGCCATAAACAAACTTTACAACAAAAGGAAGAAACTGTTGCAGAAAAGAGGAAAATCCCACAATGCAAAAAAATTCCCTTACCAGCCTCAGTAAGAAGCTGAGATCCCTCAAAAAATCCTCCAAAGCTAGTTACGAAAATGTTAAATGAAAAATACTGTAATAAAAAGATCAATACACAGGAGGTTCAGGTACTTTACTAGTGTACACCAGGAGGCAAAAAAGGTACAAGTACAGAATTTTGTCTGAATAAAACAGGAAGTACACAACTTTTATAGTCTTTCTTGTTAGTCATTGCCTACCAGACTGACGTGGTCAGTCACAAGTTATTTTACATCATTTTAGCTTACAATAGTCTATTCATCAGAGGTGCTGATACTACATTTTGCTTAAAAAAGAATTTTGGTAAACAACGTGGCCTTGCTAGCCACCTGGTTAGTTATAATGTCCTTTTATGAAAGTTGCCACTCAAGGTTCTATGCTAATTTGAGCACAATAGCAGATACAATTCTCAATACATTTCTCTAACCAACTCTTTGTTTCATGTATCACTTCTTCCTTGCAGCTGTGCATTATCTAGGAACATGTACAAGGCCAATTGTTCAAGCAGGATAGAGCAGAAGATTCTCATTATTTTACACTTTAATTTCCTGACCCAGCAGATAATCACTTGTGGAAAGCATAAACATTAACTTTTGCTGTGCTAGCAGCTGCCAGGGTCAGAGGCCAACTTGCAGAAAGCACACTGCAGTTTCATATGAATTCATTTTTCTTGTCATAACATTAATAGAATAAAATGTATTAATCCTTCTTTGCTTCTAATAAGCACTAAACATATACATTAATACATATTTTTCTAACATTTTCCCCCCTATTAATACTTTTTATTCTATTCCCAAAAGCATAAACAGTTTTATTTCTTCTCCTAACCTCTTCCACTTAGGACTTGCAGTTAGGAGAGTCATTCAGTTTAGACTTCGGAAAGAATTTCTTTTGGAACCAGTTTTTCAAGTTCAATGTCTTGATACAGGGTTTCAAAGACAGACATATCTATGAAATCTTTAATTAATCTTTTCATGCAGGGAATTCCACAACAAATACATGCTCCCAATAGGAGTAAACCTACACAAATGGCAATCAGAATGTTCATTAGGATGGTACCCACCCCCCAAACAAATTCTGGAAAAAGTCCGTCAGTGGGTTTGGGCCTGGTTTGGTCATGGCCGACACTTGCTGAATCACCTCCAGATGGTTATTAATCTCATTCTTATTGTCTGGTATATAAGAACAGCACTCCTCTTTTATCAGCATGCACGTACCACCTCTCGCTGCCAGGGTGAAGTCGAGAGCCATATGATTTTGCAACACAACAGTTCTCATGGCATTTAGTTCATCAGTCACTAATTCGAGAGCAGAAAAAGTTGCATTACTCATTACTTCAAGAAGTTTCGACAGTTTTCTCAGCTCCCAAATCGATTTTAGTGAGCCATATGCTGGGGGTATACCTGCCCAAGATATAACAGCGTCACTCAAGTCCATATGTGTCAATTTGTCTTTGGCCTTCACGGAGTTATGTTCTTTCCAGCTTGCTTCAATTCCCCCTACTGGATTCACAGGTTTCTCAATTGGATCTTCAGTTTTCTTGGTAACATAACTTACATTCCGTATTTTTCCCAGAGGCAATTCCGCAGTGTGTCGTATGGCCAGAACCAGGTAACACAAAAAACAACTGCCGGACCAATTCTCGGGTAGCCATTTGTATGCCCTTTTCCCACACACAAAATAGTTTTCAACTTTAGTGCTAATACGCACTCGCCCTGCATGAAACATTTTCTTATCTATGATTGACAATTGTTTAAACAAAACAGGATTTCTTTGCATTTCATTCAATGTCATTTTCATTGAGTTTAAATATGAATCATAGTTAGTATTGCAAACAGTATTCCCACTACTAGTCTTAATATAACATTTATAAGATATTGTTATGTTACAGTTTCTCCAGCCCATCTGGAGAGTATCGTTTTTATAAAAACACACAGTCCCCTTTTGTGTAATAGGTAAATACAATGCTATTTTATCCTGTGATCTCACAGTTGTAGTGTCAAAAAGCAGATTTTCCCAAGTCTCATTGATCCCTAAAGGAATAACGGACATTAGCAGTCCCCCATATGCTGTTGGTATAGCTGTACAAATCCAGCAGTTTGAAATGTTTAAAGTCTCAGCATATACATGTTTAATTGCTAGGTATGTGTTAAAGTTTGGATGCCAGTCTATGGGTGATTCATCACGTTTATCCAACTTTACTTGTGTGGTTGAAAAAAGGAAAAACCACAACAAAAAGAAAATTGTCGCTAGTACAGTTAATAAATGTACAATCAATAAGATGATTATGCAACATTTTTGAGGTTGCTCCGCATTTCTATTTGCTCTATTCTTGGTCATTTTGTTCTTGTTGTGTAACAGTTACAATGTTCTTATCAAGTTGAAAGTTCTTTACTGGTTTACAATGCGTCAAATGAATCCAAGAAGTCCTCTCAGCTACTCTGACCACAGTAGGCATTGCCAATAATACCTGGTACGGTCCTTCCCACTTCAGGCTTGCCCAATTCTTCCTCTTTGTTACCTTCACCCAGACCCACATGCCTGGGGCTAGAATTGCTTCCAATGGTCTGGTCTGTTCTTTATCTGAAACAGAGTTAAACTGCAAAAGAGATTTATTTGTTAACAGTTTCCTCATATAACTAGCTAGTGAACTATCAGCCTCCTGTTCTGCAGGCATGAGAGCTTTCCACTGAGGTACATAATATGCACTCCCAAACACCATTTCAAAAGGAGTTAAACCCTTTGCATTTGGAACTGTTCGCATACTCAGCAGTGCCAGAGGCAGACAGTACACCCAGTTCTTCTGTGTCTCACTAACTAACTTTCTAAGTTTATTTTTAAGGACTCCATTGTGCCTCTCCACCAGTCCTGCAGACTGAGGGTGATAAGCACAATGGTTCTTCAGGGAAATCCCAATGAAACGTCCCAACTGCTGTATGGTTTGGTTCACAAAATGTTTGCCATTGTCACTATAAATCCTTTCTGGTATGCCGAATCTAGGAATAATCTCCTTTATGAGGGCTTTCGCCACTGTTGCTGCATCTGGGTTTCTGGTCGGAAAAGCTTCCACCCATTTAGAAAACATATCTACAATGACAAGGCAGTACTTTTTGTTATCACATTTGTTCAGTTCTATAAAATCCATACAAATGGTATGAAACGGATATGGCGGTGTAGGAAAACTCCCTTGTTTAGGTTTTAATGCCCCTTGTGCATGATGTTTATTACAAACATGACATGCCGCACAAAATTTTTTTGTATAATTTGTAAATCCATACGTTTGCAATATTCGGTTTACTAACTATACCATCCCCCCTGTTGAGACATGGCACTGCCCATGGCTCAACAAAGCTGCATATCTAAACAGATTAGATGGCAAAATTGTTTTTTTTTCTTTAGAGATGTACAGTCCGTTTTCAAGGATTGCTCTTCGTCTTTCCCATTTTTGTTTTTCTGCTTTTGTAGTAAGTGTCTGCATTGTTTTTAACATTTCTAGATCTAAAATTTCAGAGAGTTGTAATTCCTCATCTAGAAGAAAAGTTTCTGAGTCTGAAGCTGCTTGCTTTGCAGCTGCATCAGCTCTTGCATTACCTTTTCAAATTCTGTCCTGTTGTTTCGTATGAGCTACGCATTTGCAAATAGCTACTTTGGTAGGTAACTGAATGGATTCTAACAAATCTAAAATAAATTGCGCATGATTAATTGGTTTGCCACTAGATGTTATCATCCCTCTATTTTTCCACTGTTGCGCAAAAACATGTACAGTAGAAAAAGCATACTGACTGTCAGTATATATGTTTACACATTTGTCTTTTGCTAAGGTACAAGCTCGTGTCAAGGCAATCAATTCTGCTGCTTGTGCAGATAAGTTGTGTGGTAAGGATTGAGCTTCTAAGGTTTCAGTGTCTATAACTACTGCATATCCCATTAGATTTTTCCCTGTAGGGCCCCCTCTGCATGAGCCGTCCACGTAATATGTCACCTCGGCATTATCCAAGGGAATATCCGTGAGATCTTGTCTGGGTAATGTTTTCTGCTCAATTTCCTGCAGGCAACTGTGCGGTGTGCCATCCGCAGGGGTTGGGAGCAAAGTTGACGGATTTAATGTTGTGCATCGTTCAATTGTCATATGAGGTTGGCTCAACAGTATAGTCATACAGGAAAGGTGTCTAGCAGGAGAAAGATATGCTACTTTTTCTTGCAGTAAAATTATCGCGACTGCATGAGGCACTCTCAATGTGAGAGCGTGAAATAACACTACTGAGGCTGAAGCCTGTACTGCCATTGCAGCTGCGACTACTGCTTGTACACAGTGGGGCAAGGATCATGCCACTGGGTCTAACTGTATTGAAAAGTAAGCTATGGGGCGTTGCTTATCCCTATGTTGTTGTGTTAACACTGATGTCATATATCCCTGCTTACAGTCTACAGTCTGAAAGAAACGTTTATGATAGTTTGGTAGTCCTAAGACTAATGAAGAAGCTATCAATTGCTTCAACCTGCAGAAAGCTATTTCTGCTTCAGGTGTCCATTGTAACAAATCTTGTGCTGCCATCGGCTTTTTGTATATCAAATCAGTCAGCGGAGCAGATTCCAAAGCATAGTTTGGAATCCAACTCCAGCAAAAGTTGGTTGTTCCCAGGAAGAACATCATTTCCTTCTTGGTCATTGGTTTGAATGCTTGTAAAATCGCTGTTTTTCTATCCTCATCTAGTATTCTACCTTCTTTGGATATTACATATCCTAGGTATTTAACCTGCTTTTTCCAAAGCTGTAATTTGTTTTTGTTTACTTTGTGTCCCTGTGTTGCTAAGAATTGTAATAGTGCTATGGTATCCTCCCTGCATTGTTGCTGGGTGGGGGATGCTAGCAAGATGTCGTCTACATAAAGTAGAATCTGACTACCCCCCTGTGGGGTGAATCCCACCAAATTACTATCCATTTCTTGTGCGAATATTGTTGGACTCTCAAAATATCCCTGTGGTAGTCGAGTATAAGTATACCTTTTCCCCTGAAATGTAAATGCAAACCAATATTGGCTATCAGGATGTATAGGTATTGAAAAGAAATCATTACTGATATCTACCACAGAGAAGTATTTCTGGTGAGGTTTCAAATCATTTAACAAAGTGTGTGGATCTGGCACCGTAGGTGCTCTAGGTATTACTGCATCATTTACAGCTTGTAAATCTTGGACCATATGCCATTCCCTGTTTGCTTTTTTAACAGGAAATAAGGGTGTATTACATGGTGAATCAGGAGATTCCACCAGTACTCCTTCCTTAAGTAATGCTGCTATTATAGGTTTGATTCCTATCTCCGCATCTTTTCTCAAAGGATATTGTCTCTTTTGCAGTCTAAATGCTGACTTTGGCATAATAATAACTGGTCCTGCTGTTCGAATAAGTCCTACATCTGATTTGCCTGTTGACCAAAGAATCTTTGGTATGCCACATAAGGCTTTTTCCTCTTCTTCTAATAAGAGTGCTAATCAGCTGTCCTCACTAGACTGCAAGTGTACAGCTGGGTGTGTCTGTGTTAACCAATTCAGTTTTTGTTTCTGTATTCCCTAATCTGATAATTCTAAGTAAGTTTGTTTCTCCCATCTTGTGACTTTTTCTCCTAGGTCTGCCCATTTTGTACTTCTGTTTTTAGTTAAACTAACATGTGGTAATTGATTAGATTTGTAAAGTGCAAGGAACTCTTAAGGTAATGAACAGCTAACAACACTGTTCCCCTCAGTATCCCAGTACAGATTATGTAATATTAATCTGTTTGCACGATTTTTTAACAATTCTTGCTCATATTCCTTATCAGGTCCTGGTGTGCTACAGTAATACAGAGTGCAATGCAACAAATGTTGTCTGTCAGTGTCAAGGGAGGGGGATTTACAGATGGCTACATTCATCAGTTCCTCGGTCACTGCCCCTGGACCAGTCGTAACCAAGTCCTGGCTGTACCAGTAAAAAGTTTCACCCTCCAGTCGCACCACAAAAGTATCCATTTGTCACTGTGCCTCCATACCCTGCATAGTTGGAACTACTGCTGTGCCAAATATCTGCATAAGGTCCCTACCTAATAGGTTCACTGGACATTTTGCAGAAACAACAATTTTACTCTTTTGAATCATCCCTGAAACAGGGTCAGTTATTGCTATATCATAGGAAAGTGGTTCCCGGTATAGCTGTCCATTTGCAGCTTTCACTAATATATAATCAGGTGATTCTGAATGTTCTGGTAACTTGGAGGGGTGTATCAGAGTCCGCGATGCCCCTGAGTCACACAGGAATTTAACTTTCTCCCATTCTACCAGAAGTGTAACTTCCGGTTTTGTGTCTGCTAGGTAGAGCTCAAGGCTCAATAATGCTAAGTCTAAGATCTCATTTTCTTCATCTTCTACGTCTACTTGCACTTCCTCTACTCCTTCTATCACATTTACATTTGTCTTTTCTTTATTGTCTCTTTTTGATGACTCCTGACCCTCATTTGGTGTACCATCATATAGTCAGTCCTCATCTCCCTTATCTTCTGTAGCTACCTTCTTATTTTGTTTACAATCCCTTGCTAGATGTCCCTTTTTCCTGCATTTAAAGCATTCACCCTTTTTCTTCCTCTCTTCAAAATCTTCTGACCGTTTGTCAGATTGTTTGTTTCCCTGGGCATTTCTCTTACCCTTCTTACCAGACTGTAATACATAAACCTCAGCTCCATCTTCAGCAGTGAAGACTTGCGCTTTATTTTTCTTTTTGCTATTAAAGTGTCTTTTAGCATGTCTAGCATATTCAAGTAAGGCTTGTAGCCTACTTGTTCGATGATCTATCATATGCTTCGTAATGAAGCTACTAATAGGTGCAATGCAACCTTTTAAAAATGCATTTTTCAATTGTTGTTCATATGGGGAGTCATTCGTCTGATTTTCGGGAATTGTCATACCGCTGTGGTTATTGAAACATTCTAATAATCTGGCATAGTACCCATCTACCATTTCATTTTCTTGCTGTATATATTGCTTAATACAAGTCCAGTCTGCTCTAGGTTTCCATTTTTCAGAGATTCGGTCTGTAAGGCCCTTCTCTCTGTTGTCTAGTTCTGCGTCACTATGTGGGAGTGGCTTAAATTCTGCATTACGAGGATTCCAGGTGCCACAAATCATGTGCCAATCTGGACCTACAATTTGTCTAACTACTTTTTCTACTTCTTCCCCATTTAAGTGGTAACTTAACCTCATGCCTTGTAAATCTTCTAAGAATTTTGCAAAATTAACTTTTGGATGGGGGATTCCCTCAGTAGCCTTCCGGATATCCTCCGGTGTCCATGGTCTATATACCAAGAGAGTCGGGTCCTGTCCGACCTGTCCTGCCTGTGGATTTGGTACTTCTATGAGTGGACATATTTCTTCCTCACTCTCAGCTTGTAAATTTTTCTCTGTTTGATATGATTCTATGTTCCCCTGTGTTTTATGTGTTCGGGACCTAGTCTCAATGGGATCTCTAACAAATGGTTTCGGTTTTGCTGGGATATCAGGATACAGCGGAGGTGGACCAGCTTGTCCACTCGCTTCATATCCTGGTAAGGGAAGTGGAGGGGGCGGAGGAGCCATCGCTATTACTATGTTATTATCTTCTTTGTCTAAGAACAATGCTTTTGAATTATTACTCTTTTGTTCCCTATGGTTTGCTTCCTCAATCCACCTGTGTGCCTGAGGAATGCCTAATTGTCGTTGTTTTTTTACCTGACCTTTCACATCAGTTTTAAGCTGTTTAATAAGTTTAACAAGTGAAGATTTGTCTAATTTACCATCAAATTCATATTTGTTAACCCATTTTGCATAATATCTAACAATATCAACACGTTGTAGTTGCATGTATTTTGCGTCTTCAGTTAGGGGTGGATCTCGCGATGTTTTAGTGCACTGATTTCCCATGTTATTCTGACTGAAAAAATGTTACGTAACCCTTCCTATCACGTGGAACCCCAACTTTAGTTTTTCTTCACAGTTTATCTAGAATAACTGCCTACCTTATTCTGTTACCCTGATCTATGACCAAAAAAGCAGTAACTTTTCTGTCCCTGATATGTATAACAAATCTGACAAAAAACAACATTTACTGTAACCTAGTCCCTGATCTAAAACAGAAAAAAGGCAAAATTTCTCCCTACCTGAGCCTCCGTTATTGACCAGCAAGGTTCGAAGTGGAAATCCGCTCTTCAGTCACAGATCAGAAAATGGCCAGCCTCTTTGAACGACAATTCAGTCGGAGGTCTTTTCTCTCAAGAAGAACCATTTCGGTGTCTTCTCCCGTATACGGTTTTCGACCACCGCTATGCTCTGATCCGTAGCTGATTTGAGGGATTCCGGTACGCAAGGACCAATCTGTTAAATGAAAAATACTGTAATAAAAAGATCAACAGGAGGTTCAGGTACTTTACTAGTGTACACCAGGAGGCAAAAAACGTACAAGTACAGAATTTTGTCTGAATAAAACAGGAAGTACACAACTTTTATAGTCTTTCTTGTTAGCCATTGCCTACCAGACTGACATGGTCAGTCACAAGTTATTTTACATCATTTTAGCTTACAATATTCTATTCATCAGAGGTGCTGATACTACATTTTGCTTAAAAAAGAATTTTGGTAAACAACGTGGCCTTGCTAGCCACCTGGTTAGTTATAACATCCTTTTATGAAAGTTGCCACTCAAGGTTCTAAGCTAATTCGAGCACAATAGCAGATACAATTCTCAATACATTTCTCTAACGAACTGTTTGTTTCATGTATCACTTCTTCTTTGCAGCTGTGCATTATCTAGGGACATGTACAAGGCCAATTGTTCAAGCAGGATAGAGCAGAAGATTCTCATTATTGTACACTTTAATTTCCTGACCCAGCAGATAATCACTTGTGGAAAGCATAAACATTAACTTTTGCTGTGCTAGCAGCTGCCAGGGTCAGAGGCCAACTTGCAGAAAGCACACTGCAGTTTCATATGAATTCATTTTTCTTGTCATAACATTAATAGAATAAAAATGTATTAATCCCTTCTTTGCTTCTAATAAGCACTAAACATATACATTAATATATATTTTTCTAACATAAAATAAAATTGACAAAGATTCCAAAGACAACCACAAGGCATTCTATAACTATGTCAAGAATCTAAATGGCAATGCTCAGATCTGCTCTGAGTTACAACAGAATGGCATTAAATATACTCATCCCAAGGATATCGCCAATATCCTGGCAGATCGATTTAGTGCCAACTTCACCCCCTCTCACCCCTAAACGGCCCATCTCAGTACTGGAAGATTGTCAAATTCTGGTAATAATGGCCACACAGGTAATAAACACACTCTCCAAAGCTAAGTATACAGCATCCATCGGACCAGATGACATCCCGAGCTGTGTACTACATGAACTACAAAATGAACTGGCACCTCACCTAAGTGTCATGTTTAATCATACCCTCACTTCAGGCTTCGTGCCCACTGAGTGGCGCACAGCTACAGTTATCCCACTCCACAAGGGGGGATCCACCTTGGATCATGGGAAGTACGGCCCCATCAGTCTGACGAGCCTGATCTGCAAGGCCATTAAACGTATTATCATGGAACTTATAAACAAAGATATTGGCAACCTTCAAACACTGGACCCCACCCAGTTTGGGTTTGTGAAGGGCTGATCTTGTCTCCTGAACCTTATTGACTTCTTCAAATCAGTCACCAGAGCCGTGGATGAGGGTAAGGCAGTCCACACAGCCTATCTGGACCTCGCCAAGGCCTTTGACACCAACCCCCACATTGGAATCATAGATAAACTTACTAAGCTGGGCATTAATCCCTACATCAGTCAATGGGTTGCCAACTGGCTTACTGACAGAACCCACACTGTAAAAGTAGCTGACTCCAAATCCAGCTCCAGACAAGTGACAAGTGGAGTACCTCAGGGTTCAGTCCTGGGACCACTCTTGTTTGGCATCTACTTCTCTGAAGTACAGGCCAGCACTAAGGGACTCTGGCTAACAAAGTTCACAGATGACTGCAAACTGGGAGCCATTACTGAATCCCCAAATGATGTGGATACTCTACAAAAGGGCCTTACAGAAACAGATGCTTGTTGCCAAAGCCATGGGCTCAAGCTCAATGCCAAGAAATGTAGTTATCCTCTTTAGGAAAAAACATGTACTTGTATAGGCTCTAGGGCCGATAGCCTAGTACCAACCTATGAAGCTATAAGATGATTCTATAGAAGAGGTGTTCTCTATTATACATATCTATCCCTCCAACAAGTTCTATTTACATTGCAGAAGAGACTGAGATCCCTTGTGCAGATGTTCACACTACCATTAGACTTATAAATGAGTAATAGGCCTAACAGGACAGGGTTTTCTGAGGGTCTATACATGAGGCAGGGCTTGCCACCTCTTAGCAACCTGAATGATACTGAGTAGAGGGACAAGGCACTTAGAAGATCTACATGGTTATTGTGAGTTAGGCCTTTGTTTTTTTTTTTTTTAACCTTGTGGTTTTTTCTGTTGTGACAAGTGTTTGGACAGGGTCTTGATGAGAGGCAAGTATAGTGGAATAATTACATCCCCATATCTGGGGGTTACACATTTAGATATAAGTTGTGCAATGAAAAGTTGCTTCCCTATTATTGTAATACATGGTGATCAAAGGTCAGTTCATTTTCAACATAGGTTTTCAGTCCCTGACTATGGGATCAACATTCAGGGGGGTGTTGTCAATGTGGTAGTTATAAATCCAAGAAACAAGTGCCAGGGAACGTTGATACATGGTTCCGATAGTTTATTCCACAGAAGTTAAAAATCACAAAGAGTGTTCAGACCAGCAGTGTACTGTGTTAACGCTCTTAACATCAACACTTCAAATATGCGTTTTCGTCCTCACACATAGGACTTCATCAGACAATATGCTTCAATTCAAACACGCTTTGCAGTACAAGTATCCGGCGGATAGTAGTGGCGCACATGTATCAACGTTCCCTGGCACTTGTTTCTTGGATTTGCAGTTTTTTGAAGTGCTACTATACTTTTTTGGTTCGTGGTAGTTATAAAGACAATCATGCTTGCTGAAGGACATGATTTTACATTTCTTGGATTTACATTTAGTCCATTGTTTTGACACCAGCTATTGGTCTGGGAAATTCATTCTTGGAGGATTTTGGTGTCTTCTGGAGGGTTTGTGATGTCACTAAATTTACAGTCATCTGCAGATTTGGTCAGCTATAAATCTTTAGCATTTGCTTTGACCTCCTAGAAGTAAATATCAAAGTGGACTGGCACAAGGATTGAACCCTGGAATACACTGCTTGTGATGAGTCTTTTGGAGTAGGTAGACCTGTCTACTCTAATTTCCGGGTTTATATTAAATTAACAAAAATCCATTACATCGAATACCAATACAGTGACACGTATTACTCGAACCATGAAAATACCGAATGCACTAAACCGCAAAATTTTAAATATCGAACATTCATAGTCAGCCAACCCCACCACTCGCTACATACTACCTACCCAAACAAAATAAATAAACCACATACATGCACTAACCAAACCCTACTCCTAACCTTAAAGTAAAGCATCAAAACTCAATTTTTAACCCTACACTAAACCCCACATACACAGCTATCTATGCACTATCCTTAACTCCTCCCTAACCCTAAGGTCCGTAATTAATGCACACTTCCCCTATGGAGATATACCCAAACAAAATAAATAATACACATAAATACATTTAAAAAACCCTACTTCTAACACTACACTAAATCTTACACACATTACCTATCTATACACTTACCTTAACCTGCACTCTAACCCTAAGGTCTGTAACTACTGCACACTTCCCCTATGGAGATATACCCAAACAAAATAAATAATACACATAAATACATTTAACAAAACCCTACTTCTAACACTACACTAAATCTTACACACATTACCTATCTATACACTTACCTTAACCTGCACCCTAACCCTAAGGTCCATAACTATCACACTCTTACCTTACACAGCTATACCACAGACGGGCCAACCAAAACACTTCGACATTTTGAATTTCATGGTTTTGCACGTTCGACGATTACATATTTCACGCAATACATGTTGATGATTTCGTATTTACGTAAACAGAATTTCGACAATCTAATAGGAACCCCTAATTTCCTGGGTCTCTTTGTGAGACAATTTGCAATATAATGAGTTGCACAGGGATTTCTCTTTAGCTGAGAGAATGGGAGATAGTGTTAAATGCTTTTGCAAGGTCTAGGTGTGCAGTGTGGTCTTATTTGCCCCCTTGCAGTGCTAAATGTAACCTTCTTGAAGGCAATGATGTTAATAGGCAGGATTGGCCTTTGATGAAGCTAAACAGGCTTGGGGTTAGAGTTTGCAAGTCACCTATGGTGATATTTATTAATTCCATATTGATACTTCCCATAGTTCTACAGATGAGACTGGTGAGACATATAGGTCTATAATTATCTGGCTTTGCCCTCATGATTAAACCAGAACAACCGTGGGTACATTTTCAATGTACCACACTGACGTGGTCAGTTATTGCTATATTATAGTATTTATGGAAAGAGTATGAATGAATTGACTGTTATCACTCTAAAGAATATTTGTTCATAAAACTATTTTAATTTGTTTACCTTATGCTTTTTAAGTTTATTTTTTTCATAAAAAGATCTGGAATGCAAGCTGTGTGTAGGCAGCTAGAGGTGTGATATTCCACACCACATAGGAGTTCATGAGTTAAACTGGACCACACACCATCTGAAAATTCTATATTTAATTAAGTTGGAAAATCCTGTTTGCCCATATCTTAAATCATGTCATTAGCACACCATGCATAATTTTGCAATTCTGGGAAGTTGTGTTGCTTATGTGAAAAAGCATGTGTAAAAAAGAACAGTTTTCATTTTGTAAATGAAACAGTAACCTTAAACCTTTCTTTCTGTTTCAGTTGCTGATGACATCTGGTGCCTCCATTACCAGCTTGCTATAATCCCAACTTCCAAAACTCTCATGCCATTAGGCAGTCTCTAAAGTGTTATCCACATCAGGAGGGCCTCTCCAACAGAAGAAGTCTTACAAATTGAGCCAATAATCTCCATATGTTGGGTCAGTGGGGTTGTATTTGCCAGGCAGTGTGGAATGGGTCAGACCAGGCAAAATATCATCATACTGTGACTCAGTGAAGTTTTCATATACTTATGCCCTCCTTCCAACATGCTGACATCACACAAGCTAAGCAGGCTATGATGAGTGGCTCAAGTATGTATCTACCCCAAGCCTATAGAGCAGCCACACCTCCCCTGCAATGCCTGACCTGTCATTCTTGCATATGCAGCTTGGCTATCTATCTCTCAGCTCCAGCCTCTACCAGAACTTCCATGAGAAATCCACCCAGCATGGTCTTTTCCCCCAGGCGTAGAAGAGTCATTCTCTCTAGCCTGTGAAACCAAGTGCCTGAGTCTTAACTGGGTCACTCGGGCCATGATCAGAGTTTTGTTCCTCTATGTCTCTGGAGAGGTTAAACATTAATTATTTTAAATTTATTCTTTTGCATTCAGCAGCAGTTGTCTGGCACTTTTAGCAGAAAATTGATTTCTGAGTGGCAAGTCACAGTTCCCAATAATCAATTTTCTTTTTCTTCCCACAAACCATCCATAGCATAAATGTCTTCAGAATCAGTTTGCTACAATAATGGAAATTATATTTTTTGTATTTGAAATGTAATGAGTTTTTATCTTATAAAATATATGTATGATTTTATGAATTATGCATCCATCTCCTGTGAGAAAAAAGGGAAATATGCATTTTTGTCGTAAACTGAGTTTGAAGGCATTTCATCTATGGATACTGTCAAATTATAGCAACAAAGTAACAACTTGAGACCCAAAACAAGGGCTGTGTCCTTTTCTAGTTTCTAAAAATAAACAACAAACCCATCTCTGGCTCATTTCACACAAATACTATCCCACTAAATTGCACTTTTTTTCTTACAAGGACATACATCACCTCTTACTATGAAGATGTATATACAATGGGCAAAGTAATGTACGTCACCTTGTTTGTCTCACAGACATACAGTGACAACCCCCTTGCAAGCCACGCAAATGACTATTTAACTGTGACCATATAAGTGTCCTTTGGTTGCACACAAAGCATGCACTCTCAAAACTGATAGCCAAGTTATGTATGCTTCTGATGTCTCATTAAAAATTGAAAGACATAGTAGCCATGAAAATGATTTTTGGCTTTTAACTTTCAGACACATACATTGTCCGAAAAAGCCATGCCAATGATCATACCCTGCACTTTCCAGAAATTGTGGCTTTTATCTTATCCTCACAAAAGATAGATACCTTTTCTGTGCATTTCTAACGTTTGAGTTTGAAGAAAGTGAAAGAATTAATGGCCACATTAATGCTTTCAACTTTATGTACATAAAGACATATACTTCCACCTTGACAAGCCATGTGAGTTATCATCAACAGTGATCATGTAACTGATGTGCTTTTATACACAGCTGCTTTTCTTCCCCTATGAAAAACAGCTGCCTTATGTTTACTATTCTGATGTTTAGAGTACAAGGAAACTAAAAGGAAAATGACACTATAACATATTTCAACTTGTTAGGCTAACTTCCATTTATTTTCACCCACAAATGATTCCTCCAGCAGATAGCTACTTACAGTGACCACCTCTGATGTCTGGTCACTAGGAAGCAACGTAAATATATAAATAGTTATTTAACAGTAACAGTGATCATGTAACTGCTCTTTGGTTTTAACACAGACTGCTGACCCCATCCCAAAAAATGAACCATATTCTATATACTTCTGATGTCTTATTAAGAAAATAAAGGCATAGCAATGACATAAATGTATTTCAACTTGTTTCTGATGATCCATACAAACTATATCAGTGATCTTTCAGCAGTCATCATGTATCTACCATTTGCTTTCACAAACAGCATTCTTCCTCAATCCTACCTCCAGAAGATTTTCACCATCTGTGCATGTTTATAAGGACTGATTGTTGAGAAAGTTAAAAAAAATAATGATGATAATATTGCCCAAACAAGCTAAACCAGTAATCATTTAACAGTGATCATGTAATTACCTATTGCTTTGATATACAGCCTGCCTTCTTAACACCCATGAAATGATAACCACATTCCACGTATACTTCTGGTGTTAGATTATGAGAATACTGAAATAAAAAATAGTCATAAAATGTAGATCAAGTTGCTTTCAAGCTGCCTCACTATTCTTTGCTTTTACTCACAGTATGCCCTTCAGTCAGATAGCTGTTTCTGTTATCATTGAGAGATAACAGAAACTATTATCAGAATAATGCATTTCAACATTCTGCCACAGCCTTATCCCAACTTACACCATCATGATCACCTCTAATAAACTTTAAAAATACAAGTGGAGAAATGCTGTTGCCAGTGTATTATTTTTACTACTATCCATAGATAACCTCTAATTGTCTGCCAGGAATAAAAAAAACAAATTTGCCACAAACTCTGGCTGCAGCATTTTTCACACCTATCCAATAGCCTGAATTCATCACTGCATTTAGACTCACTGCCTGTACTTTTCCAGCCTGCCACTCTAATAAAATAGCTTTGATGTTTTCATATCAAAGCTAAGAACTGTAAAATGCATCTAATAATGCCTAAATCCAAAAAGAAAGCTGTGAAGCTATTTTTCCAGCTTGACAGTGGTGGACTACAGATAAGCCCTGGTGGAAACTGCTGTGGCCACATATCACACATTGAACCAGATGAGCATAAAAGCAAATAGAAAATGTGCAAGGCACTAGCTTATTACAAAAAAAAGTTGCAAAATATGACAAAAGTTGACTTATTTAAAGTAAACTGTGGACACCCATTTCATCCTGTGGTTCCAACACCCAAAAAATGACATATAAGCAATAAACAGATAACAAATCAAACAATGACTCAATAAACAAGTTACTAGTATTTTATTTACTGCACATGGCAGTGTGCTGTTATCACAGGGATCATAGGAATGTTTCTTGACCCACAATAACTTTTGGTAATAGAAGACAGAAGGAAAACAATTTATATGGCCCTTTATTTCATTGGAAAATTAACTTCTCTCTGATTTCCTTAATATAGTTAATATCCCTGATGTTTAAATGTAAGAAATCCTAAATCTTTGAACCTTTACTAGATCAATGAGAACTCAAATCCAAAGGGTCATTTGCAGTGTTCCAATACAAAATGCATAAGATCCTGCAAAGTACAAAATGAATGAGCAAAGATTCGGCAGTATGACAGGAAAAGTAATAAGGCCATCTAGGTTTAAAATGGTCCCAAACAATTGGGTCATGTGTCTGTAGGAAGACAAGATAATGTTGGGACCAATTTGGGAAGCTTTGAAGGTACAAAATGAAAAACAGCAGGTGCCAACAAAAGTAGAAATGATAACGGCCAGTTTCAGACAGTTCTGCCATTTAACAGGAATATTCAGAACAGCTGCCAAGAAAAGTTTGCATCAGATATAAATGATCCAAGCACAAGCCAAAAAGGACTAAAGGCATGCAATGTAAAGCAAACATCAAATAACTCTAATGAAATAGGACGGACCATTTTTGAAGATTTAAAAAGTAACTAAATAGCAACAGGTAACATGAATCCTGTCAAAACCATGTGAATAAGCAAATGGCAACTAGCACAGGGAAATACACCAGTGGGAATACTGGAATAAATCCATATGCCAACAGACTTTAAACAGGCTACTGAAACAAGTTTCAGTGCTTTGAAAGGAAACTCAGCATTGTAGGTAAAATATTTACTAAATCACTTTTTCAGACTGAACATCTAACATTAACTACAGTACATTCGACAACTGGAAAGAAAGTCCAGCTTACTACACCAAGATTAGAGTCACCCACTGAGAGGGCAGACTTTAAGAGTAAAACCCAAACTTCGTCTAGCTAATATGAGAGATGAGAGTGCTTTACTGTACCCTGATTCTGACCTGCCCCTATCACCATCTGCTGATAGATTCCTTTATGAGCTGCAGTGATAGGGCTGAATCCTATGGCCATCACAACCACCTGTACCATCTAGCTAAATTTACACACTCCTTGGTAGACCAGATCCCGAAAACAAACACTCCTTAGAATTACCTGCCCCTCATCCAGCCAGGAGGTGATAACAGGCAAGTATTATTGCACTAATCCTTCTTATTGGCATGGGCAGGCAAACTTGGTCAGGTCATGTCCATTCCAACTTGCCTAACTGTATCTACACCTACTCCTGCTGCTTGCACCTAGGTCAGCTGGGGTACAGTCAGAGCATCACCTTGCACCACCAAGTCAGGCACATACTAAAAATATTCTGTTCTGATTATTTCTTTACTTCTTTATGTAGCAGACCTTTTCAGCCATGACCTGAATCCAAATACAGCCAGAGCACCACATATAATACAATACAATACACACACAATATATGTGTGTGTGTGTGTGTGTGTGTGTGTGTGTGTGTGTGTGTGTATATATATATATATATATATATATATATATAGATGGGATCTGTACTGATCCCCAAATGACAACATCGCTGAATCACTAACAGCCGGGCATACTTACACGAAAGTGCTTTTCACCGAAGAAGCACTTTCACATAAGTATGCCTGTTGCAGAGGTTGTACTATGGTGAGGATAAAGGAAAATTCCCTTTTCCCCACTGTAGTGTGATCCCAGAGTGAGAATATTAAAGTAGAGGGGTGGGGGTGCAGGGGGGCTTGCACCCCTGCAAAAACATTAATTTAATGTTTTTTTTTTTTTTTTTTGTCTTTTTGTTTAACACACTTTAGTGAAAGCGCTTTTGCTAAAGTGTGTTCAGTGATAGTGGATTTGGACTGTTGAACTTTCATTCAGTAGTCCTAGATCCATATAGATATATATTGAGATATATAGATATATGCAAACAGAAACATCTGTGTGTGTCTCTGTGCAGCTAATAAACAGCAACTCTAAAACTTCTATTATAAATTTAGGGTCAGTACAGTCTGTGCTTTCATTTGAGGTGAAGTCATTTTATGTTACATTGCACAATTCTAGAATCACTGTAGCAAGATTCTGTATAGAATTACAAAATTCCTTAACAAAGGCAGCATTGTTATCCTGAGCTGAAGCAGTAGTACTTTAATGTGAAAGAAATATTCAGGAAGTAATGATATAAAATATGATAGAAGGTATTTCTAATGTGAGGCCGGAATAATAAATGGCTGAGGCAATTATTTTGAATGCATGATTTATTGTATACAGAGTAAGCGGGGAGTATTTTAGAGTTCATGATCTAGCATTCTGGGACTTTAGGAGGTAGAGGACTGTATCCAATTTTAGTTTACTACCTAGAACTGAGCAGTAATTACAGTGGAGTAGTGTAATCTGCGGTGGTGGTGCTGCAGTAGCGTTGTCGCCTCACAGTAAGATGTTGTCCTGTTCGATTCTCAGCTAGAGTGTCTTCTGTGTGGAGACATGAGTGAATGAGCATACCTTCGTTGAAGGTTGTGCATCAGGGCCGGCAACTCAGCATGTAAAAATCTACTGCCAATCATTAGCGGACTGGAGTTCCGCTGTGGCGACCCCTAACTGGGAAAAGCCAAAAACACAACAAGTGTAGGTATTACAACTACAAGCAGATAGATTGGTCTCGCATTGATTGACATGCATTTAGAATTTCTAAGGGTTTCCTGTTTTAGATTTGATAGTGAAATGAAGCAGCAGACGCTACTGAGGATTGTTTGAAGGTAGGATATGTTCGGGGAGGATACTAAAGTAACTCCAGAAGAAAAAATGCTTTCTATTTAGGGAATTATTCTATTTCAATGTTAGAAAAGCATGCTTTGTGTTAAAGTAAATGTGGCAATTTTATGTATTGCTTTTAGTTGAGATTGTACTTTTTTCACTGCAAATGTTAATAAGAGAAAGGTCCAGCCTGCCACACCAGTACTTGAAGATGTACACAACAGTAATTGATAGGTTTTAACTAAGGGGTTCAGAAATAAGGAAATTAATACATTTTGTAAGATGCTGAGGTGCTCCCAAATGCAAGTTCTGTGTTTTAACAGATTCATAGTTACTTGTCCAGCAGCATAGAAGACTACTAAGGATCCTAGTCCAGTATTTTATTTGCCCCACCCAGCATTGTCTAGTTAAGTGACTTGCTCAGAGTCATGCAGTAGGGATGTGCAGGCCGAGAAAGTCACATCCAGGATGAGCGGAAGTGGTTTGTTAACAGCTCATAGTTTTAAATTTCTTCACTAACTGAAGACTAGAGAATGGAGCTATGAGGTTCTATCCATTTCAGTAGTTTCACGTTAAAGTATCATTACAACCTCTCCCATTCAGTGAGATTAGAATGTGGTGGGGGGGGTCCAACAAATTTAGAAGGAGTAGGTCATGAGAATAAAGCATGATAAGAAAGTTATGCAGAGGTCTAAGCAAAGTATTAATTATGACAGGGAGGAGAGCTTAGAATAAAAATACTGAACTTTGTGGGAATCGTTTAGTAAAAATATTCTAATCAGAAATCAAATACATGGATCTTGTCTGTACTGTTGTAGTATAGTCAGTATAGTCAAGTCATTTTCAGCTAGTTGATAGTTCTATATAGATATCATTTGTAAGAGTACAGTGTGATCTACACTATCAAAAGGTTTTTGTTTATATCTAGAAATAGTTCACACTTTAATAGTTATGCATCCTGTTAGTTAAGGATAAACCCATACCTAAAACTGTGTTGAGCTTTGTGTAGCAGGTAGAATTTCACTAAGAACTCAGCAAATTGCTTATGTGTAACTTTTGTGCAGTATTTGATAGCAGATGTTACTTCGTAATTGGTTTGAAGATATTTAATGTGTGTGTGTGTGTGTGTGTGTGTGTGTGTGTGTGTGTGTGTGTGTGTGTGTGTGTGTGTGTGTGTGTGTGTGTGTGTGTGTGTGCATTAGGCTTCTTCATTTATTTATTTTCTGTTTCTTAACTCGAGTAGAAACTTATCCCTCCAGACCATTTTCAGGCTCAGCCCAGGGCATACAGGAAAACCGAAATGTAAGAAACTATTATATGCAAACATGCATTTGTAGATGCATGAAGTATTTCCAGATGGCAGTTTAGTTAATAGTCAAATAATATGCACTTAAAGCACAGTTTATGGAACTGTACAAAAAAGTACTGAAACAGGTAACAGGAAGTAGAGGAAAGTCACGACTATGATGTGGTGCCTATTATAATTTTGTTTCTTTTGTTTATTTTTGCTTGTTTATTTGTTTGCTTTTTTGGTGCATGCATGAATGGGTGTGCCTTCTTTGAAGGTCGGGCATCGGGCTGGCAACTCGGAACCATAAAAATCCACTGCCAATCATTAGTGGACCGGAGTTCTGCTGTGGCAACCCCTAACTGAGAAAAGCCAAAAGACAAACAAAAACAACATTTGTTTTTTTTTATTTATTTATGTTCAGATCTTTGTCAACAAGGTAAGTGAGTTAGTCCTAGAACCCTTTTTTCATGGCCAGGCCCAGATCCCAAGAAAGCACTTACATATAATATAAGATGTGAAATGACAAAAGAGCATCACACGACTATAACACTTATAAGCAACACAATAACATTTATGTTGTCCGTGAAAAGTATAGCTGTGTAAATGTCACTTCCTTATAACAGCAGTTGTTTGAATTCCTGGTTACTGCACTAGCCTTTAGACTATGTGGTTGTTTCCTGCCCAGGAAACAATGACTGGCAAGCTTCAAAAAGCTCTGGCTCTCACCCAACTACTTCACTTTGACTGCTGATTGGCTAGTCCATGGAGGAAAATCAGCAATCAGACTGAAACTTCTTTAGGACTTTCTTGCCCATTTAGGGGTGCCACCTATTTTTTTTTTTGGACTATTCGGAAATGAAACCAATTGTCCGGTAGTATGGAAAATGCTTTACAAACTCAGTATCATCATATTTACTATGGTTTTTTTGTTAAAAAAAAAAAAGAAAAACAAGAAAAAAAAGCATCATAAACCAGGAAAAGAGGATGTTCCTCCTCCCCCTGACATGACTATGATGTGACAAAATGGGTGGAAAGTATGCAGGAGATGAGATGGGTGGTGTAATGAGGGAGTGAGGGGGTGTGCCTTGGTCCAGTTTTAGCCACAATAAAAAGTGGCAACCCTACATACACTGAGAGAAGAGCTTAACATCCTGACTGTACTATGTTCACCATTCCCACTGCTCCAATAGTCATTAGGCTTTATGGGTTGAATAGCAAAGTGTGTCCCTCCAGATATGGATCCAGGAGTCCCTGGGTAGTGGTCCTAGAAAGGTTTGAACAAGACATAGAAAAATAATCCAGTATGTAATGCATTATAAAAGTATGTACAGAGGACCATGTAGTAACCTCTACAACAGTTTTGGAGTCCACCCCTTTCCAGTATGCCATCAAAAAGACAAGGTTCTAGGGAAATGTGTGTTGATACTGTCTGGAATGGATTTGCAATGGTTGGTATAACAAAAAATAATACCTGAGGGCAACCACCTGAAAATTATCTGTTTAGACCCAAAGTCTCCTTGTTTTGCAACTTGATAATACCTGACTGGCTTTTCTAAAGGGCTTATTTCTGTCAAAATAGTACCTGAGCTGTCTATGCATGTCCAGAATCTGCAGAATCTGTTCTCACTGTTTTTTTAGTTTCAACGTAGACTCTAAAACCACTTTGGGCAGGAATCAGAGTTGCATAATACAGAGCAGTGATGGATACAATTTTCCTAAGTTAAGAACTTTAAATCAGCTTGATTGGCAGATTCAGATGGTGACATAGTCAATTTCTCCAGCATGTAATTAAAATCTTAGAGAGGAATACCCTGTTTAACAGGAGGTTTCACATGTAAAACTCCTTTGAAAATTTGTTTCACAAGAAAGAGACAAGAAAGAGGAGCTCCATGGGTGGGCATGCGGAAATGGCTACAAGATGAATCTTTACAGAGGATTAAGTGAGGCCAGAGGCAATTAACTCACACAGGTATTTGAGCACCAGATGTAAAAAATGCTTGATGGGCCTCTGGTTATTGTATTCAGCACCAATTAGAAAATTGTTCCCACTTACCAACATAGGCGTTTCTAGTAGTGGACTTTATTGATTCTTTTAGTATCTGCTGCACCTCTTCATGAAATAAGTGAATAAAAGGTATTAGAAATGAAGCATCCAAGCAGTCAGTTGAAGTTTGTTGATACTGGACTGTATCAAACACCCCCTGTCTTGTGTGAGTAGACACAGTTTGTGAGGAAGCCTGTGGTAATTGCCCTTGGCTAATTCCATAAGAATGGATAGCCAATGCTGCCTGGGCCAAAAATGGGGTGACCAGAATTATTAGGGTATCATTTTGAAACCTCAGTATTACCCTGGATATCAGTGGAAAGGGGGGAAATGTATAAAGGAGAATTCATTCCCTTCTAAGGGAATGAAAAATCATCTGTCTTCCAGTCTTGTGTGCAAGGAGTCCTGGAACAAAAGCTGTTTAGTTATCTGTTTTGAAAGGAGCTGGACAAATCTCTTTGAAGTGTTCCCCACAATTGGATCAATTCTTGAACCCCCCCCCTCCATTCAATTTCCATTCATAAGAGTTTGTCCGGGTCTTACTCAGACAGTCTGTCATTATGCTATGCACTGAATGAATTTAAGATGCTTGGAGGGTTAAGAAATCCTGAAGAGCCTTCTCCTTAGCCACCACTGCTAGCCTGTAAAGGAGGTGCAACCTTGTATATCTGTACTTTTAATATACCACATGACTGTGTTATTGTCTGTAATCACATGAAGAAGTCCTGGGGACCAATGGTAATGGAGAGACTTCAAGGTGTGGATCACTGCCAATGTTTCTTTTCAGTTGATGTGGTCAGGTCTGTCTGAAGGATTCCACAAACCGTGCACCTTTATCTCTTTGTAAATTGCTCCAAAAGCAAAATCTTATGCATCTGTGATGACAGATGGGTTTGGGATCTGAGGATAGAAGATGAAACCTATTTGAATATGTTGTCTCTACCAGTGGAGTTACCTTTTTATGAAGCCCCAAACTGGAATTTAATACTCCAGAGAATGCAAGTGCTGGGAACATGTTTTTTGTTTTGTCTTTCTTATATGTAATTTGTCAAGAAGTTTATAGGTTCATATGTTCATAGGAGGTTACTAGACTATTGGCCTTAGGGCCTTTGTAAGCATAGCCATGTTATACCCTTGTTCCCTTATTGACCAAGTTGTATGGTCTATATTTGCAGCACAAGTCTATGATCAGCATCGACTGCCCTTATCCAAGATGACACCCAAGGAGTAAATTTATATTCTGCATTCAATTGTATAAGTTACACTTAAATAGGGTAATTGAAAAGCTCTGTTTTATGTGAATTCGGGCTTTGTTCCAGAAGAGTGACAATCTCTGGGAGGCATATGTGTCTCTTCAGCATATCCTGTTAATGTCACAGGCTAGGTTAAGATCCATAGAGTGTCTGTCGCAATTCTGCCTTCATAGCTGGCTTTGGAGGTTTTGATGAGGGATCTCAACTTTTTGTTGAGGCTAATAAGGGAATTTTTCCAGTCTTGGGACTTCACCTTTTTCTGCAACAGTTTATTTTTTCTGTTGTAGAGTTTATTAATGGCAAGGGACTACCAGACTGGCTTCCTTTTTTTGGAGGAGAGCATCTTGGTTCTTTTGGGTATGGCTGGTTCCATGCATTTATCTACATGTTCGTACAGTGCATTGGTGTATGATTCAGCAGTCATGCATCTATTTTTCATTGGCATGGGTACCATGAAGTTAGCCACCTCTGTTTTTAAGAGTACAAAGTAAGCTTTGGAGAAGTTTTTCATGGTGGATACCTTTGCAGGGGGGGGGGGTGAGATGTGGAATTCCATGGTGATTAGTTTGTGGTCAGATCTAACCAGGGAGGAATTGACTATTGGTGTAGAGCAATGATTGCCCATGTTAGTAATAACCAAGTCAAAGATGTTGCTTCCTCTAGTGCGGTTAAGAATGAGCTGGTCCAGGGCATTAGAATTGATGAATTCCAGGAAGTGTTGGGCCAGTGCATTGGTGCATGAGTAGTTTTCCCAGCTAATGGGGGGTAGTTGAAGTCACTTAGTATGCGTGTTGGGTTGGATCTTAATAGTTTCCAGGGTGCTTAGGAATGTGGAGTGAGAGTCTTGAGACATGGTTGGGGATCTATAGAAAGGCTACGGCCTGAATTACCGTCTTACCCAATGTTAGTTGCACCTGGAGTATCTCAGATGCATTATGCTGGGCTACTAGTCTGGAGGTGTGCATATCCTTTACAAATATGGAGACACCACCGCTTTTGGAGCTTCGGTCCATGTTCTGGGGCTGAAAGGTGTGAAATGAGTTATAGCCTGGTAGTGCAGGGGTACTTTCTGCTGCTTTAAACCAGGTCTCCATTACAGCACAAATGTCAATGTTCTCCATTTTGAGGAGTGCTTTGAGCGAGTGCATCTTGTGATTTAGACTTCTAGGGTTAAGCATGACCCTCGGATTGCATTTATTTATAACTATTATGGTGGTAATTTGGTCTTTGGAACACCACCTAAAAAAGGCACTATAGAGGTGGCAAGAGCCTTAGCCAGTACCTGGAAACCCAGGGGTGACAGATGCAGGCCATCTCTGGCAAAGCATCGAGGTCTGTCTATCATGTCATCCCAAGCAGACAGATACTGGATCACTTAGAATGACACCAGAAACATAGCCAATTATTGAAGTCAATCATTTTATGTTTGTACTGTGGTATCATTCTGGCTGATGGTAGGATGCTGCTCAGGATTAGGGTCATACCTGCCTGGGCCACATACTCCAAAAGCTCTACCATGTCTCTTTTCATGTAGTCCAGGGAGGTGCATCTCAGGTCATTCACGCCCACATGGAAAATGACAGAGTCATACTTGTACTTGTTGTGGAGTGACCTGAGTGCATGTGTTATGTGTCATATTCTGTCACCCGATAGACAGCTGACTGTTACCTTCTCCTTATTCAACCTAGTGAGTGGGACATCAGTGTGTCTCACTATTGAGTCACCTGTGATTATTGTATTGGGCAAGCTGTTTTGCTTTAGGGGCTTAGGTTGAGGGGCACACTATGTAGGTGAGCTATGTGTCTTGTGGTTGTGCTGTGTTGTGGTGGTCGAGTGTGTTTCTGCCTTGGAGGTCTCTGTTGTTTGGGCAGATTTCTTTTGAGAGCCTCCGGAAGATGGTGTGTGGTTTGTGTTTTTATGTGAGGGCTGTGATGCTGGGTGTTTTGGAGGGCTATGTATTCCATGTAGTGTGGTGCAGGTGTTGACCTTCTCCTCTTGACCAGCTATTCCAGTCTTGGCTGGAGAGTGCATGGCTTCCAGTTTGGAGATATAGATGCATCTCTCACAAGTTTGAGTGTTGGGAGGTAAGAGGAGAGGGTTGTCTGTGTACATGAGGCAGTTGCTACACTGCCTCAGAATGCCCAAGTTCAACAGGTTAATAGGAGAAAGCACAGGAAACTGACGTTTAGGCTTTAGTTATAACATCCTTAGCTCTGGATTTGATGCCCTTACTTATGAGATGTGCAACATTGAAGGCCTTCCTTACCACTGTGGACACATGGTGATTGAAGTTAAGGTTACTATCAACCTGTGTTCCCAAATATCTCACCACAGGGGTTGAGCTAAGGGGGGTACTGTTGCTATTGTAATTTTCAGGGACTTCCCCTTTGCTGAAAGGGACAATAACACATTTTTTGTTTTTAGTTTAAGTCCGTGGCTTTGGTACCAATCATTTGTCTGTGTAAGCCCTTTTTGTAGTATGTCAACATCACTTGGGGACTCAATGGCTGTACCCATTTTGCAGTCATTGTTGAACTTGGTAAGCCAAAGGCCATCTATTTTCACCTGGACTTCTGAGAAATAGATTCCAAACAGTAAAGATCCCAGCACAGATCCTTGTGGTACACCACTGGTAACTGGTCTGCTGGTAGAGGTGGAATCCCTAACTTTGACTGTATGCATTCTGTCAGTGAGCCAGTTGGCTACCCTCTAGTGACATATGGGTTAATTCCCAGCTGGGTGAGTTTCTCACTGATGCTTCAGTGTGAGATTGTTTCAAAAGACTTGGCTAAATCAATAATAGGATGAATGTACTGTTTTACCTTCAGCCAGGGCTTTGGTGGCATTCTCAAAGAAGTCCACAAGGTTAAATAAGCATGATCTACCCTTATGGAAGCCACATTAGGTCAGGTCAAGAGTCTGAAGATCACTTATGTCATTGTTGATAAGGTCCATGATGATTCTCTCCGTGGCCTTGCAGATAATGCTGGATAGGCTTATGGGTCTATAGTTCCCAGGGTCAATTAATGGACCTCTTTTGTGCAAGGGAATTACTGTTGCTGTTTTCTACTCTGTTGGGACAAAGCCAGTACTTATACTGTGGATGAAGAGAGTGCAAAGTGGTTCCGCTAGGTCCTGTTTTAGACCATTTAGTAGACAGCCTGGGATGTTATCCAGTCCCAAAGAGGCTGTATTTTTGGCCATGGAGAGTGCAGTTATGACCTGCACTTTGGAGATGCTAGGTAGAGGACTGGTGACAGGTATGGTTTGGGGTATGTCTGGTGGTAAAAGGGGGGTAGGATTTGCATGAAACCTGTCTGCTAGCAGGTTGGGGATGTCCTCAGGGTCAGTATGAGTGGTACGTTCCACTACTAGTTCGGCACAAAACTGGGGCTTCTCTTTTAGATTTCTGATGTAGCTAAAGAATGTTTTGTGATTATCCTTAGCTAAGGATGCTAGCTTAGCTTTGTAATTGGCTTGAGAGGACTTTACAAAATTTATAATTTACTTTTTCAAGCTGTGGACGGTGTCTTTTTTCTGCTAAGTCAGTTCTGTCTTGTACTTAGACATTAATTTCTTCCTCTTGTTGTACAACCTATTTATGCTTGATGGCTTGTTTATTTTCTTGTGAGGATCTTGTTTTGATCTGTTCAGGTACAGTCAGGTCTATACATTTGTATAGGTGTGCATACACAGCATTTTTGTGCACCTCTGTATAGGAGTCATTCTTGACAGTGGTAGCAGTGTTTTGAAACTATTTATGCCATCGCTTAGGAAACTATAGTTTGCTTTGGAGAAATTTTTCATCCTTTTTGCTCTTGAGGGGTGGTTAGGTATGATCGTTATTTTGAAAGAGACTGACTTATGATCAGACCTTACCAGGGAGGGCAACACACAGAGGCTTGTGCAGGACCTCCTATGTTGGTGATTAGTAAGTCTAGGGCATTCAAGCCCTTTTGTGGGGGTGCAGACTATCTGTTCCAGAACATTTGTATAACAAAGTCCAGGAACCTTAGGGCAAGCGTGTTTGTGCTCATATATGATTCCCAGTTAATGGAAGGTTGAAATCACCCATGACCAAGGTGGTTGGCTGTATAGTGAGTGACTCAATCACGTCCAGGTAGGCATAGTGGTTCTTGTGATTCATGGTGGGGGACCTATAGCTAACAATGATATGGAAGGGGGGTTTACTTACAGTTAGTTGGACTTGGAATGGCTCTAGAGAGCCATACTATTTTACTAGTCTTGAGATGTATTTGTCTTTAATGAAGATGGATCTACCTCTGCCTTTGGTTCTTTCACACTTGTTTTAGGATCTAAACATATTCATATATATAAGCATGAGGCTAACTGGCCTTGGGAGCCATTTTAAGTCTAGCCAGTTACCCCATGTGAGAATCTAACCTTGCACCTTGTGTTTGCAAAGTAAGCACTTTAACCATTATGCCAACCTCCATGGAAACCATGAACCCTAGGATCCAGAGAAATTCCTTTGCAGAAGTCTGGGACTGATTGAGAAGTTCAGGGAAAATTCTAAATAATGAACGACTGCATTTTGTGTTTAAAATGCCTTTTGAAAAGAAGAATTGGAAAGGCATTCCAGAAACACAATCCTGTGAGAAGGAGTTAGGGAGGGCTTTACAATAATCACCTGGAAGCCCAGATTAGTCAAAAGTGGCATAACCCATATTAATGACACGGCATCTGGGCATGGATGCTACAAAAATAAACAAGTCATCTAAATAAGGAAAGATGTGAATGCCATCCAATCTGCAATAAGCTATGAATGTGCCTACACATTTTGTGAATACCCTTGGAGCTGTAGATAAATGGAATGTTAAGGCAGAGAATTGATAATGTGATCCAGAAACAGAGAATTTAAGACGTTTCCTGAACACTATGGCTATGGGAATATGGTAGTAGGCTTCTTTTAGGTCCAGAACTACCAAGTAATTAATGTGAGGAATGAGCGGTAACAGTTTCTGTAAGGTCAACATTTTGAACTGTATAATTTTCAGTCTCCAAGAAGTCTTTTTCTTTGGTACGAAAAACATTCATTAACAAAAGCCTTTGCCACTTTGACCTAAAGGCACTGTTTCCATGACTCATTGGGTGTGTAAACACTGAAAATATTTGTTTGGAGGATGGGGAGCTATTCTACTGAAAGGCGGTTTTTGTATCCAGTGCCATCTTTGAAACTTCAGGCTCCACTTTTAACACCCAAGAGTCCAAAACAATCTCATGACAAAGGGGATGTCAAGGGATAGTTTTTTGGGACAGATATATAAAGATATTGGTGAGGGGGGAGGAGGGTAAGGAAGGCCAGCATAGTCATTCTGTACTGTTGGTCTGTCACTTTTTCCTGATAGAATCCCTATATTTTTTTTGGTTACCCTCCAGCCATCATTTGTTTGCATTTTGTTTGCCAGAAAAGGGCCAAACAGTATCTCCTCATCTAAAGCTGAATCCAAGATTTCAGACTTTACCTCATCAGCAATCTTTCAGTTATGTACAGAAGCGTATCGTCTCAGTGTAGCAGTAGCAGTAGCTCTACACACAATATCTACACAATCATACACCCTCTTCAAAGTGTGTTTAGATACCTGAGAAAGGGTAGAAACAGTTTCGTTCAAAAAAGAGCTTTCTGTAGGAGGAGTGGAAGCCAATTTCCTAAGGCTGTCCACGTGACAGGGCATATATTTCCACATGTGTGCCTACAGTACCTTATATAACTTATTTGCATTTTTTAGAGTCCAAGGCCTGAGAATCAGGATGCAGGCAGCATTCAACACAACTTCCAGGCCTGGTAGTCTAGCAGGGATGGGAGACGAATGAGGTATACCCATTTGTAACATATCATTGTATCTCCTCAGGTCAGAAGGAACATTTATTTGTTCCCATAAAAATACCTCGGTTATCCTGGAAATTATCTGATTAAAAGAAAATTCCTCCAGATGAGGATAGGAATTAAAATTTTCCACCCAGTCAGAGAGCTGGGCTTAGGAATCTAAGGAGAAGAAGCCATATTTCTGTCAAAATCAGAATCATCAGATGCTGTTAATTTTACAGGGAATGTTCATCTATAAGGAGGTTCTGTGTAGCAGGATTTACTGCCTGTAATGCTTGTCTATTCAAGGTGAAGAACTCATTTTTTAACAGTAATAACTTCATTAGAAGAACAATGTTTAACTTTTTTTAATAGGAATTTCAGCATAAGATGACTGACTTGAAGAAGGAATGTCTGCCTAGTACAATGGTCTATTGCCTCAGTTACCATAAGAAGAATCTCCCGCAGTGTCTCCCAGACCTAGATAAAATAGTTCTCACATGCCTGTATCAAGCAGTGGAACAACCAAAGAGGACATGGCTGACCCCTGGTTCACTCTGAATGAAAGGGCTACAACAGAGGAAGCCAGAGAAGAGAGGAACAACCAATAGCCACTGCAGGTTCACCCATGATTGGCTGAGGAATAGACTGAGCCCACAACAACAAGGACTCCTGGGTGAGGGATTTTTTCTTTCTAGTTACTGCAAGAGAAAAGTCAGCTGGATTGGACTAAGTATCCATCCTGTAACCAGGACAGAAGCACCAAAAGCAGCAAGCATAGCTGGAACAAGTCGGTTAGATGGTAAGATGTTATCGAGTGTTCACAAGCAGCACATTTATACTAATAACACTTTCCCCAGTCCCTTAGAGTATAAAATGTGAAAGTAGAACAGAATTCCCCTGTCAGTGCTCATCAAACACTCGCAAATGCACTGACAAAATCAAAATGGCAGGTAGGTTGTCAGAAAGTGAAAGTACAGTTGTGTACACTTACCATAAATGTAGATGTTCGAGTATATTCACTGTTGCAGTCATCACACTTGGGTTATCTGCCTGCAGGTAGCCCTCAGTCAGCCCGAATTCCAGAGACTTAGTATTTCTGCACTGGTCAGGTCATCAGGGGAATAAAAACAGGCAGCTGACGCCATTACATCAGTTTTTCTTGCCACAAATGTCAGGATCCCCCAAATAGGGAGCTAAGTTATGGTGGTGAAAAAACACCACCAGTAAAAAGTAAATACCAATACCAATACCTAGAGAGGAGAGAGAGAGAGAGAGAGAGATGGAAAGACAAGGGGGCTGGGGGGGGGGCAGGACTGCAACAGTGAATACACTTGAACATCTACATTTATGGTAAGTGTACAGAAACTGTGCTATGTTATCCGTGTTTCACTGTTGCAGTCATCACACATGGGTAGATTCTCAAAGCTGAAGAAGGGTGGAGGCAGTCAAGAAGAGTTGGGGCTGGCTACTATGCCTTGCAGGACTGCTTTAGCAAAACCATGCCCAGGATTTGGAAAAGATAGGCAGGTGGTAATGCTTGGTGAAGGTGTGTACAGAACTCCATGTAGCAGCTTCCAGGATGTCCCTGGTAGGGACACCCCTGAGGAATGCTGTAGAGGTAGAAGTTGCCCTGGTGGAATGTGTTCTGACCCCCTGAGGGGTTGGTTTCCCATGGTGCTTGTAGCAGAAATGGATGCAGTGTGCTATCCATTTGGAAATTCTTTGCTTGGAAATAGCCTTGCCCTCTGCCCCTGGTGCAAAGATGATTAGTAACTGGTTTGATTTCCTGAAGGGCTTAGTCCTATCCAGGTAGAATCTGAGCTGTCTGTACACATCCAGGGAGATCAGGATCCTTTCCCCTTTATTTTGAGGATTAGGGAAAAAGGTTGGCAAATGGATAGATTGGTTGAGAGCAACACTGGACACCACTTTAGGCATAAAGGAAAGGATAGTCCTGAGGGAGACCCTGTCAGCATGGCATGGAAAATAATGAAGGGTTCTACAGCCATAAGTGCTTGTAGCTCATACACTCTTCTAGCTGAGGTGATAGCCAGAAGTACGGCTGTTTTCCAAGGGAGGAACTTTAACTCTGCTGATGCTGCAGGCTCAAAGGGGGGTAGTGTGAGTTTTTCCAGTACAAAGTTAAGGTCCCAAGCAGGGGTGGGTGCTCTCCTTGGTGGCCTTAAGTTGTTTGCCCCTCTCAGGAACTGTTTGATAAGAGGGTGAGAGAAGAGAGGTGGCACAGTGTTGTAATGAGCCAAAATGGCAGAGGCATAGATCTTAATGGTGGAAAAGGATAGGCCTCTGTGGAGTAGCTCTGCTAAATAATCCAAGTTTAGAGGCAGGGAGGGCAGAGATGTGTCCTCTCCTTTAGATTGAATCCAGGAGCAGTACCTCGTGTTTATATCACGTTATTGAAAGATGAAAATAGTGAATGCTATTTCATCGGCCCCAAAACATCTAAACATGAAAATATTGAACATTCAGAACAGCAAATTTTTTCCGATAGAAAGAATTTGCTGCTCTGAAACACATACACACAACACAAGTACATCAAACAAACAGCAACCACACACATACACTTAAATTCCTACATCTAACGCTACACTAAACTAAATATACACTACTATCTACCCACTTACCTTAACCCAAACCCTAACCCTAAGATCTGTCACTATCACACACTCAACTAACCCACGCCCTAACCCTAACTCACTTAAACCGGCCCTAACCCTAAAGTCTGTCACTATCGCACACACGCCTAACCTGCTCCCTAACCCTAACTCACTTAACCCACCCCTAACCCTAACGTACAAACAGTCGCACACTTACCTGAACCCAACCCTTTAACTTTCCACCACACCACTAAGAATAGCGAAGCCACAGAAACGGCCAACCGAATTCTTTCCCGAGGAAAGAATTCTCTGTTCTGCAGCTTCGCTATTCTTAGTGTTCGCTGAATAGTGTTCGATATCAGAACATTCGAAGTTTTAATACTTCCATGTTCTGATATAGACCCAGTACCTCTTCCACTTATCAGCATAGGATTTCCTTGCACTGGGTCTTCTGGCCTCAAGAATGACATCCAGAGCCTGTTTGCTTAGGCTGGTTACTAGGGGAGATTTCAAGGAATAGGCTAGGCTGCAAGATTTAGGGTTTGTAGTTGCAGATGCAAGATTTTTCCCCCCTGCTGAGAGAGCAGGGTTGGGTTCTGGTGTAGGTGCCAAGGTGGCACTGGTGACAGGCTGCGCAGGAGTGATTACCAGTGCTGGTGTGGCCAGTCCGGGACATTTAGAACTGTCCTTGGTCTGTCCTGTCTTATTTTGAGCAATACTCTTGGGAGAAGGGGCAGAGGGGGGAAGGCATAGATAGAGAGATTTACCCACTGGAAGGATAGGGCATCCACTTTCCAGGCCCTGCTGTGAGATGTCTTGGTACAAAATTTGCTGAACTGGTGATTCCATGGGGAGGCAAAGAGATCCACCTCCGGGGTTCCCTATTTCCTAATCCGAAGATTGAAGGTGCTGGGGTCTAATTGCCACTCATATGGGTCTAGCAGATTTCTGCTTAAGTCATCTGCCGGCAAGTTTTGTTTGCTTGGCAGGAAGTGAGCATGCAGATTGACCTGCATGTCCTAGGCCATGTTCCGCAGGGCCATGACTAGCCTGCAGACTGGGTAAGAGTGGGTTCCCCCTTTTGCTTGTTAATGTACCACATAACTGTGTTGTTGTCTGTTTTTATTAGCAGGTGTCCTGGAGAGAGTAGGGATCTGAAAGCTGTCAGAGCGTGCTGCACCACTAGCACCTCTTTTAGACTGATGTGCAGATGAATTTGACTTGGGCTCCAGTGGCCCTGAATGCACTTGCCATCCATGTGTGTCCCCCAGGCATAGCCTGATGCATCTGTGGTTAGGGTCTTGGTGGCATGAGGTTGAGTAAAGGGCAGTCCCTTGTTGCGGTTGCATGCTGCTGCCCACCAAAGAAACTCTGCCCTTAGACAGGGTATGATAGGAATGACGGTTACCAGGTCCTGAGAATGTGGGCACCAATGACTTTTTAAGTACCATTGAAGTTTCTTCATATGCAGTCTGGCATATGGAATTAGTAGGATGCATGAGGCCATGAACCCTAGGGTCTGCCAGATTTTCCTTGCAGATAGCTGGGTTCTGGTAGCCATTTCAGTAAAGTAGTCTGTCAGTTAGGCTTGTTTTTCTGGAGTGAGGAATGCCATCTGGGATGCTGTGTCCAAGCTTGCTTCCAGGAATACAATCTTTTGACTGGGGACTAGTTTTGATTTTTTTTCATTGATGGTGTACCCCAGGGAGGTTAGAATGTTTTTTACAAATGTCAGGTGCTGCAACAGCATTTCCTGACTGTCTGCCTGAATCAGGCAGTCGTCCAGGTACAGGTAAATTTGAATATTTCTCTGTCTGCAGTAAGCAATAGCTGGAACAAGGCACTTTGTGAATACTCTAGGAGCAGTGGATAAGCCAAAGGGAAGTGCAGAGAACTGATAATGCATAGATCCTGCCCTGAAGCATAGGTTTTTCCTGCATGACTCCCTCATAGAGATGCACAGGTAGGCTTCTTTTCAGTCTAGGGTGACTAACCAGGCATCTTTGGCTAGCATAGGTAGAAGCTGCTGCAAGGTGAACATTTTGAATTTTGGTACCACCAGGAAGGTATTGAGAATTGAAAGATCTAGGATTGGGCGCCAAGTGCCCTCTTTTCTGGCTACCAGGAAAAGTCTGGAATAGAATCCTTGACCTATCTGTTTCGCAGGAACCGGTTGAATTTCCCTTACAGAGAGCAGAGATTGAACTTGGTTTTGTACCTCTGCCCACTGGTTTGGAGGGAGGTCTTGGAACCCATTTGGGGTTGGCAGTGAGTGCAAGTAAAATTTGTACCCCTGGGATACAATGTTGAAGACCCATCGGTCTTGGCTGATAAAATCCAGCTTTTTGCATGAAGGGCAAACTTTCATCAAAGGGGCAAAAGCAATTGGGCAGGGGTTGCTTAGCACTCCCTTATTTAGAGGTGGAGGCACTCCATTGCTTAGATCTCTGCATACCCTGAGACTGTAGTCTGTGGGGTCTGTTTCCCCTGGGTCTAGGTTGAGATGGCCTTGAGGGGGCTGGAAAGCACCAATGTTTCGAGGGGCGATGCCTACTGAATCTAGGAGGCTGTACTTGCAAGAATTCTTTGACTGTCTGCATGGATTTAGCTTTTTCTTCCATCTTTTTAAGAACCTCTTCTGCTTTAGTGCCAAACAGATTGTCCTTGTTCAAAGGAGCATCAAGTATCTTTGATTTGACATGGTCTGGCAAGGTCTGCTCCTTAAGCCAAGCATACCTTTTCAGTACAGAACCAGTGACTGCTGCCCTGCAAGATGCTTCTATGGCATCAAAGCTACAATGCAATGCATGCCTGCTGACTTGGCTTGCAGAATGCATAAGCTCTTGCAATTCTTTATTTTCTGCACAGTCTGAAAAGGTAGCTATTTTTTGCTTAATATGTTCCATAGTATATTGCTGGTATTTCAGCATGTGGAACTGACAATTCAAAACCTTAATGGCGAGAGTTGCAGAAGTATATACTTTCTTACCCCATCTGTCCAAAGCTCTGGAATCCCAGTCCGAAGGGGTGGGATTCATAGCTGTAGTTGCTTTGATACCTTTAGACTCCTGGGAGATGACCTCTGGGTCTGCAGTAGGAATTTTAAAAAGGGATTTGTGAGAGTCAGGTACTCTGTAGTACCTGTCTTGTTTCCTAGGAGCAGGGGGTGAAGTATCAGGAGTGAGACTGGATTCCATAAAGACATCATCCACAACATCCAGGACTGGGGGTGTTGCTAAAGGCCTATGTTGTGGCAAATCTAGAAATTCTCTGAGTCTCTTTTTGGATTGAGGATAGTCTTGGCATTCTCAATGGAAATGCTCTCTTAAAGTATGTAGGGTTTCATCTAAAGAAAATTCCTCTGGAGGAGAGGCAGAGGGATTCCTCTGCATCTGAACCCTCAAAAGCAGATAAGGGCATGTCTTCATAGTCAGATACATCAGAGTCATTGGACTATTGGTCTGTAGATGCTACTGGGGACTGGTCTCTTTTTCTCTTAGTGGGGAAAAGCTGACAAACCTAATCAGCTAATAAGGTCTTCTGCCATTTTAAGCATTTAGTGTTGTGGCAAGGGAGCAGGTGCTGCACTTTGGTCTTTGGTTTTCTAGGCGTAGCGTGTACTCCTAGCCTTAGAAACTCGGTAGTTTTAGACAGAAGTCATCGGTTTGAGTCGGACATCGGTAGTGCAAAGAACTTCCTCAGAAGCTGGTGCCTGCTCAGCAGCTCCAGACCCATCCAAGGTAGAGTAGAATCCAATAAAGTGGTCATTAGGGGCTGCGAAAGTGCCTTACTGAGTACCAGCGGACTGGCGACTAGCTTAACAGAAGCGTCATCGGCAGCTTTGGACCTGTGCGGTTTGTCTCTGTCTTTATCCTTACGTTTTTTCAGAATATCGTTAGTTGGATGGCTGACCAAAGCCATTTCGGAATATGGAGATTGAGAACAAAAGTATTTAGCGACAAAAAGGGCCCAACAATGGATGGTTTGGGTGTTGATCAAGGCACAAAATCGACAGCGAGGTACGTCGTGGTCTGGGCCTAAACAGGTGATGTAGTACGAATGAAAATCTCAGTGTAGTATTTTCTTTCCACAGACAAGACAATTGTTAACTTTTTCTGACATCGGTTAGAACAAGAAAAAAGGAGCCCCAACGGTGTACTTAGCTTTAGAAGACTTCAGGATGATTCAGTTCTTAACGAAAAACTCAGGTAGCGACCGACCGGCACTTATGCAAACTGCTTCTGCTACAGGCTCCTCTGCAAGAAAGTCTGATGTAATGGCGTCGGCTGCCTGTTTTTATACCCCTTGATGACCTGACATCAGTCCTACAGTGACAGCAACTGACACAGAAATACTAAGTCTCTGGTATTCAGGCTGACTGAGGGCTACCTGCAGGCAGATAACCCAAGTGTGATGACTGCAACAGTGAAATACGAAGAACATCATAAGCATTACTACACTGGCACCCAATTCCCAACCGGTTTATCCGTAAACTTTCCTATTCTACAAACTTCAAAGTTTATACAAACAGCACACATTTTTTTCATAAAATTAGCCCCAAATAACTTACTAAACACTCTAAGCCAAAAACATCAAGCGCTGACAGAAAATTTCCAATAATGAGAAAAATACTAGGTTTCTTAAAGGGGAAGTAATGCTTGTAGTCAAAAACAGATAAAATGCTATTTTTATATAAAGAAAATCACTAAGTTCTGGGTGGAGGAGTTTCCCAATGGAGTCTTATTACCAGAAACAAAGCTCTTAGCCTATTGCTATTCCTGTGAAGTCCGACAGATGCTTCTTTGTCTGATGGCAAGAGAGAACTGATGAAAGCTTCACTCTGACTGCTGGTTTCTCTTCATGGAATTAACCAATCAGTAGTCAGGGTGAAGAAGCTGGGGAGAGAGAGCTTTTTGAAGCTGGCTTGTCATTCTTTCCTGGGCTGGAAACAGGTCATGTGGCTTAAGGGCTACTGCAGTAGTGGAAATGCTGAACATAAAAGTTCAAAGCTGCAGTGCTGAAGTGAATAATTCATTAAACAAAATATAAAAATTTAAGTAGGTAAATTATAGAGTTTTATGGATATATATATATATATATATATATATATATATATATATATATATATATATATATATATATATATATATATATATATATATATATATATATTCACTTTGAATCATCGAATGTTCAGAACATCGACGTTCTGATCATCGAGACCAGAACATCGATGTTCAGAACATCAAAGGTTCAAAATGAACCACAAAAAAAAAAAAAAAAAAATGTACAAACACTATTTTATGCAGGGGGCTTTTCCCCCTACACACCCCATGTGGGGGACTATGCCCCCCACACCCATCTACTTTAATATTCCAACTCCGAGATCGCACTACAGTGGGGTAAGTGAAATCTCCCGTTTATCGCTATATGTGGTAGTGCTAAATGGGAGATTTCCCGTACCCAATGCCAACACTCAGATGGCACACACAACATGCAGGGCACCTTGCTGCACTACATACACACCCAAAATACTACAATTTCACTTACCTGGCACTTCCACTTTAAACCTTTGTTGTTTTGAACATCGATGTTCTGGTCTCGATGATCAGAACGTCGATGTTCTGAGCATTCATTGATTCAAAGTGAATCTATATATATGTATATATATATATATATATATATATATATATATATATATATATATATATATATATATATTATATATATTTATTTTTTTTTTTTGAGCACAGTGTCTTTTTTTTTCATTTTAATACTAAAGCTAGTCCAATGTGATGAAGTATCTGCAGATGGGGATGAAATGTTATTGGGACAGATAATGTTGCCTGAAGAGCTGGAAGGGGTGCAATAAGTATCAGTACATGGCAAGCGCTGTGTGACCATAAAATAAGAAGGTTCCAAAGCCTGTTATTAGGATTTTGTTGCTGATGGTGCTCATCACAAGTTGGGTGGGGCTGATTACAGCAACTCATCTCAGACCCAGAAAACATATGGCATCCAGTGTTAAATATTCAGTAATGTCAGGAACATACATTTAAGCCCAACATGATTTATTCATTGATTAAAAAGGATACATTTACTTAGCACAAGTGCTCTTTCTCATGAGCACAGGCTTGATAAATTGACTTGCACAGAGTCTCACAGTATTCAAGTGATCTTAGCCCTCTGTGTTATATTCTCAATGCTTCTGTGTCTGCAGAAATGAACAGATACAGCAAATCATCAATAAGCTAATTCTTTTCAAATCATTATTTTCCACCTTCTTATTAACTCAGAGCCATCTCCCATAGCATAAAACACAATGACTCGTTGGATCGAGTGTGACCAGTTTATTGCATGAGATAATACGACTTGAAATTTATGAAACCAAATAAATAACAACAAATAATCATGTTTCTAAACAGTGATAACCTATCTCTTAGACTGCCAGACAGCCCCTAAGTGGGCAGTGTGCCTGACTGCCCAAACCTCTTAGCCTTTTCACCTTACCAGCCAAGTGGCATCATCACAATGCCCCCTTTACCAAGCATATGCAAGAACTCAGGAACAGCGTTGTATTCCACTCATTTACCTTATCCTTAATACTGACTGATTAGCTCAGAAATGTAAAGGAGGAATGACAAGGGGAAAGGTTTGCACAGTGATCACCCACCAGGCTATGAAATGAGAAGTCTCACCTACCCTTTTCTGGCTGAATCCTGTGAACCAGTCAAAACCAGTGACGCTACTAATCTCCAAAACATACACTAAACACAGTGTATGTCACCCAATAGACAAACACAACAGCTGTGAAACCAAAATATATGACAAGTAGATGGGGTGGATACCAAAAATTCATCTTTTCTTTCCCTTTGTTTTAATAACTAAATTGTTACAATTTATAAGTAAGTTAAATGATCAAAAGTTATTTTTTATGACAATAAAACAGCTTTAATTCAGAACCTATCTAAAGGCAAAAATTCTTGAAAAATAAATGATAAAATGTAAATTAATTAAGTTCAAATCAATGTCAGATAGAAGGACACCATCTAAACAATACCAAGGGGATCTCTGTCAGCAAATTTCCAGTGCTCAATGATAGAAAATCCCAGAATCAGGACTACTCTAGCCATCTGATGATTCAAACTTATTTGAGCTGACTCTAATAGTGCTGGTGTTATCCACTTTAATTCAAACTTGTACAATGGATGATGACATGACCATGGTATTTGAAAGACACTGCTGTGATCAGATCTCTAAATAGCCTTAGATAATAAAAGCTGCTTATGAACTCTGCTGATGTTGTCTCCACCAAGATGAATTGTGTAGAGGTGAGGTTGGCCTCCCTGCCAAATAAGTTGCTTTAAGGTTGGCAACAAGTGCTTAAGACATTCCTGAGAATATCTTCCATATTATTTCATAACAGCCAAGATGAAAGCCAAAATTCACATCATTTAGTCCAAACTCTGTCCTACGTGCTGCTGCTGTGTAACAAAAGACTGACCCACAATTAAAACTCATTTGACACCTGAAAATTAAAACAACCAATTAAAGTAACCTAGTTCCACAAATATATAGGCAATTATCTCAGGCAAGTCAGAAATCCAGTGGAGGACCAACTATCAGTCTTTTTAATTGTCTTTACTGGATGACCCCCCCCCCCCCTGCTTAATCCAAAGTCCTGCCTATATGAAATGAGTGGGAGAAGTAACCATGAGAAGGCAGTAAGTTCTTTAAGTCTTTGGATTTACTGGCATCCAGATTGAGAACCTCACAACTAAATCATGCCAAGATAAATGGACCAAAGGAAAGCCTCAAGGGTGTTAAGGAGGACAAAGGGGTAGCACATGACACTAGCCTTAAAACCCTGGGCCTATACTCCCTGAAAATTAAAAGTTACAGAAGTGAGTTGATTTAAGTACATTAGTGACTGATGAAAAGGGACTGAATTAAGAAGTATAGGGTGGTCAGGAGGGACTGCAATTAGGTAGAAAGAACAGAGTGGGCGGTAGGCATGACGCAATTAATGAAGATTCAATTAAAACATGGCATGAACAAGTATTTTTTTTAACTGAGAGAGTAGTGCACAAATGGAACACACTGACAATCTTTGGTGGACAACAAAGGAAGCCTTTAAGACAGCATGGGACAGATGGACATGAAGGGTCGCTGTGATCTGATTACAACAATCTGACAGATGACAAGTAATATTTGTTTTTGCCCATTTCATAAATATGTATGTAAGAACAGCTTTGTGAGTATTTGTATAAAAGAATGGCTTTGTGTATATTTGTTGTGCATCTGAATAGAGACATGGAACTTTTACAGAGATGGAAACATTGTTTTACCATTCTTTGTAAGTTTAGGCTTTAACTTTCAAGAAGAAATAAAAGTTTTTATTTAAGCTTCTTAGAGGGATCCAAAACCCCATTTATGCTGCAACTGTCACACTGAAATTCATATTACTTTACTGATACTTTAGGAACTGTTGAAAGGATTCAGGCTAGGTGATACATTCAGTTATATATAAGATACTGCTCATGAAACAAGTAAAGAATAGTACAGAATCAAAGCTGAATTCATTGAAACCACATTCCGGGGTGCATTCCTGGCAGTCTTAGCTTTATTTTGTTCTTTACATGAGACAGCATTTCTCTTTGAAGTAAGTATCCATATACAGAGGCTTGGGACATAGGTACATTTCAATACAGTTTCATTTTGAAAATAATACTTTGTAATACAAGCTTGATTAATAATTAACTAATAAGGTATTACTATATCCCTGATGCTGCTTATGTAACAGAAGATCAACATGTTTGCATGAATCATAACAGCTCAGCATTAATACATTGTTTTTATATCAGGGGATCTGATGGTGCCATGGTAACAACAAAGAATAACATAGGAGTGGAACAGACAGGATAAAAGAAATGGAAACAAATATTTTATTGTACTCTGTATCTTAAAGTTGCTTTCTAATTTTACTTATCTTTTATCAACTCTGTAAGTGAATTGGTCTGTGGACCATTTTCATCGACAACCAAGCCTGCATATATAATCTTTTCAGAGTAACACACATCACCTACATGTTTCTGGAAGAAAACCAGGGTATCTACACAAATATAAAGAAAACATCTGCACAGTATAAAAAAGAGTAACCACTGAAGGCATAAAGTTGACTGCCACATAACAAATACACATCCTCCTGCCTAGAAAGCTGTTCTTGCCTTCTGTTGCATCCAACCATGTTAAGATAACACTCTGCAGCTGCTGCAAAGCAAATCCCATACTGCTATGCGTACTTGTACCACACTATACATAGTGCAAATCAGTGATATAAGTGAAAAAAACTGCTTACTGTACACACTGATTTTCATTTGATTGACTCTCTGCCACTAACTGTTGGAGCAGGATGGGGTGGCAGTACACCAGGTCATCATAACAATGGCAGCATAATATTGTAGACTGGGTGATGTCAGCAGCATCACTAAACACCTGTGCCAGTGCATACCATCTATTGATATTTTTCAAAGGGTCATCATAATGCCCAGCAGGTACTCTTTAAAATCTGTGTGCAGAAAGAACAGGAAAATCCTGCACTCCTTAGCATATTATATAGGTGCCCTGCTTTTAACAGTGTAAGAAGTAGCTATAGTCAGCCAATAGGTCTACTCAAGGAGCAAAATTGTAGCCCCATGCACCATGCACAAGAATGCAGGTTTGTGAATCAGGTGTCATGAGTCACATTTCTCATGCTAAATAGTGCCTATATGGTTAATACCACTGTGTATGGAGAACACTAACTGAAAACTACCTGCAGTTAGTGCAATATAATGTGCTTTGTTGTGTTGCACAACTATGTGCTGATGATTTTAAGAAATATAAGTAAAAGCTCTGAAGATCAGGAGCATTAAAGAGTTATTGAAGGAGTCATTTTTGGTAAAGGACCTCATCTACAACTACAGTGACTGTGGTGGCTGTCAGGGAGGGTGAGGCACCCGTCTTGCTGAATGTGCAACACTGACCCCATCGCACTTGCTGACACAGCAGTGTCTGCATTTGGGAAGACTGCAAGCTGCAGGTGCAGGGTCATAAGTACAGGTATGGTTATAGTACCACATGGTAGGGTCTATGCTGTGCATAGCAGTAACTGCAGATGTTAGTCAGGTCTGTGCATTTAAAAGCCTATGTTCTTAATCATGTGCGTGCCATAGTATAGTACAGCATAGCATAGTATATGTACCCACTGACTGATTTTTTTTTACGTTATTAACTACACATATCCACAGCATCTCATCAGTAGTTGTCTGCTTAATTTCCTACCCTATTCCGTTTCTCCCCCCACCCCTTTGTTTACCTCTGGGTTCGCAGTCTTTTCCTTCTTGTATGATTTTTCACACTTGCAGTGTTTTAATACCTATTTCCATTGCTTTTTTCATTCTCCTCTATCCTCCTTTCCTCATTTTAGTCAGTTTCGACCATCTTCTCTCCATGCCCAGAAACTTCTTGTGTAATTCATTCTCAGATATCATTTTTGTTTTCTGGTTTTGAGTGATTATAGTTTTAACTTCAGTACTCTGCAGTCTAATAATGCTCCTCTCTTTCTTTCCAGATGCTGTCCTCTTTCTTTATGTTCCATATATATAATTCCCAGGTATGCTCTGCATCCTTTTGAAATATGTCCCCCCAAATCTTCTGTGCCTGTTTCCAGTCTTCTTTTGCCCACATAGCCCCAGAACATGTGTCTCATTCCTGCCTCTTCCTCCTAACACTCCCAGCATCGAGTATTGTCCCTCTTTTATACCTTCCTTCACCACTCTCATGGTGGTTATGTACCACGTACTAATATTTGATCTCCCTCTCCATGTACTTTTTGCATGTGCCTTCCTTCCTGAATTGTTTTCTGTCAGTATCCTGCCAACTTCCTTCCTTCACCTATTCCTTTACATTCTCTCTCTTCTTCAACCTTGCCCCTTCTTTCTCTTAATGCTTTATTGATTTGTTTGTTCCTTTGCCTCCCTAACTTATTTCATTTCCTCCAGGATGCCATCTTTTCTCCTTTTGCCCTCCCTTATGCACTCTGCTTCTTTTCTGTTTCTGTGCAGTGAATGGTGTTACATGTCAGTGCATATGTTAGGATATGTGGGAGCCCTCAACCTGCCTTATCCCATACATTATCATTTTTTCCTTAGCAACTGTTTTCTGCTGACTTTTATTGTCCCAGTTCTCTGTGTCTTTTTGCATTTTCTGTAGCATTTTCTTCTCAAAGGGGTATGTTTGTATTTTTTATAGTAGTTGGAGGATTATTGGTAGTATCATCATCATTTTTACTGCATTAATCCAGGCAATATATGTGTTCTCCTCCTCTCTGAAGAGTATCCTTTGCATTTTTCAAGCGTACTTTATATGTTTTTACAAACTGTTTCTCTCGTGGTTTTCCCAACATAGACCCAGAGGTACATGGAAAACTGCTTCTTTTATCACATGTACTTCCCTTTCTCCTTCCCTTTTGCAGTCTTAATGCCACCATCTTTCTTGTTGCACCTGAGTTTCACCTCTTCCTCAAATGTGTCTTTTATGGTTCTTATTGTTGTAGTCACATCTTCTGATATTAGCATGCAGTCATCTCTGTATAACGTAGACTAGCATTTTATTCTCTCCTTTTTTCCGGCATTGCTAAATTGTGTCCAGATTCCATTCCTTGCTCCTCAAATACAGGTGTGAAAATGCCTGGGGATAGTGGGAATAGTGGGCATCCCTGTCTGGTCCCTGCCTGTATACTTCTCTGCTCAGATAATCTTCCATTTATGAGTATCCTAATCTTTGGGTCTTGGTATATTATCTGCATCAAATGTTTCATCTTCTCCCCTGTCCGGCTTTGTTGCAGTGTCTTCCACAGGAATTCTACACCACCATAAAGGAGGCTTTCTGCACGTCAATGAGCGCAATCACACATGAATTCCAGTAGGTCCCACCAGTATTTTTTCCCTTCCTTCTTTCCTTTCAGAAAGCCATTTTACCCTGCTTGTGTTATCTCTGGCAATAATTCATCAACCAATACTTTTACGAAAATCTTGATATGCAGATTGATAGGCCAATAATTTCCCATGTCTTCCCTTTCTTCTCCACCTTTTGCTACTACAGTTATCCTGACCCTCCTCTTACTTTCAGATATTTTGCCTGAGTCCTGGATTCTATTGTATTGTTCCTCCTCCAGGACCTTCCACACCCCCACCCCCCATTTTGTAGAACTCTGAGTGGAATCCTTCTGGCCCTGCAGCCTTCTTGCCCTTTATCTTGTATATGGCTTTCCTTATCTCATCCCTTGTCACCTCTGCATTCAGGTTGTGTCTTTGATAATCCTTGGGAATATAACCCTCTGCTTTCTTTCCCAGAATGCATTCTGAGACCTCTGTCTCTTCATTTTGTTTGTATATCTCCCTGCAGTATTCCTTGAATCTTTCCTTGGTTCATACTCTTTGAAATATTCTCCCTCTGTTCCCCTTATCCTCTGTACCTCTCTCTTTGTCTGATTCTGTTTCTTTACTAGCTATTTCCTTTGTGCCTCCCATTCAATCCAGCAGTAGTCAGTTCAGTACCTTTGTTGAATTTCTTGCGCTTTAATAATTGTTATCTGTAATTCCATTCTTATTAATCTTTTTGTGATCTGTAGTGCTTCCCTGATACTTCCTCCCAACTTCCTTTTGTGCCACCTCAATCTCTCTCCAGCTCCTCATTCACCCTTCCTTCTTTCCTTCTCTTCTTCTTTCTTCACTCATCAGTTTCTCCAACAGTGATATTGATTGTCTGTCTTTCATATTGTCCTGTATTGGGTGCTAGTACCTTGTGGTGTGGATGACCTGTATTAGGTATTAGTACCTTGTGGTGTGGATGACCTGTATTAGGTATTAGTACCTTGTGGTGTGGATGACCTGTATTAGGTACTAGTACCTTGTGGTGTGGATGACCTGTATTAGGTACTAGTACCTTGTGGTGTGGATGACCTGTATTAGGTACTAGTACCTTGTGGTGTGGATGGCCTGTATTAGGTACTAGTACCTTGTGGTGTGGATGGCCTGTATTAGGTACTAGTACCTTGTGGTGTGGATGACCTGTATTAGGTATTAGTACCTTGTGGTGTGGATGACCTGTATTAGGTATTAGTACCTTGTGGTGTGGATGTCCTGTATTGGGTACTAGTACCTTGTGGTGTGGATGACCTGTATTAGGTACTAGTACCTTGTGGTGTGGATGACCTGTATTAGGTACTAGTACCTTGTGGTGTGGATGACCTGTATTAGGTACTAGTACCTTGTGGTGTGGATGACCTGTATTAGGTACTAGTACCTTGTGGTGTGGATGACCTGTATTAGGTACTAGTACCTTGTGGTGTGGATGACCTGTATTAGGTATTAGTACCTTGTGGTGTGGATGACCTGTATTAGGTATTAGTACCTTGTGGTGTGGATGTCCTGTATTGGGTACTAGTACCTTGTGGTGTGGATGACCTGTATTAGGTATTAGTACCTTGTGGTGTGGATAATCTGTATTAGGTATTAGTACCTTGTGGTGTGGATGACCTGTATTAGGTACTAGTACCTTGTGGTGTGGATGTCCTGTATTGGGTACTAGTACCTTGTGGTGTGGATGACCTGTATAAGGTACTAGTACCTTGTGGTGTGGATGACCTGTATTAGGTACTAGTACCTTGTGGTGTGGATGACCTGTATTAGGTACTAGTACCTTGTGGTGTGGATGACCTGTATTAGGTACTAGTACCTTGTGGTGTGGATGACCTGTATTAGGTACTAGTACCTTGTGGTGTGGATGGCCTGTATTAGGTACTAGTACCTTGTGGTGTGGATGACCTGTATTAGGTACTAGTACCTTGTGGTGTGGATGGCCTGTATTAGGTACTAGTACCTTGTGGTGTGGATGACCTGTATTAGGTACTAGTACCTTGTGGTGTGGATGTCCTGTATTAGGTACTAGTACCTTGTGGTGTGGATGACCTGTATTAGGTACTAGTACCTTGTGGTGTGGATGACCTGTATTAGGTGCTTGTACCTTGTAGTGTGGATGACCTAATATCTTGTCAAAAGATGCCTTCAAAATATTTATCAAAAAGTGCAAGTTCATATATGTCTTACCAGCAACCATGATGTCTTTATTATGAGGGCCTTCTAAAAAGTGAAAAAAAAAAAACAAGACGTAACTTCCTGTAGCTCAGTTATTAGAACATCTAAAGATGTCTCAGCCTCCGGAGCTCATTTTCTACCATCCAAAATTGGACTGACTTTGTCTCAAATTTGTTAATCCCTCTTACTGTTCATTGTTTTTGCACCAAATCTTTTTTCTCTTTTCCACTACAAAAATTGCTGCATCCTATGAACCACATACACCACATCCTGACCTTAACGTCCTAATTATACCAGTTCACTTACCATGATGTCATCACATGCTCTACACTTCTATATTATGTTTACCATAATAATACCTAATTATACCAGTTCACTTACCATGATGTCATCACATGCTCTACACTTCTATATTATGGTCACCATATTTTATTCTTCTCTAGCTTCAGCCTCCAACTACAGATTGTTCCTTCCATTTCATGCTCTTCAGAGTTTGTCTTCTGATCTTTCTACTGAATACTGAAACAGATTCACTGTATCACCTCCTGTTCTCATTATTTCTCAGGAAACCATACTGTGACTATAATTGCGTCCATTTCCCCTGTAAAATAATCTTGGTTATGATAACATCTGTAACTCTGCAGCATACCCACTTCCATCAGAAACTTTGTTCTAGCATCTTTCCAGATTCGACCTTGAAGACATTAGAGTGAAGTCTTCAACAGGTTCACTGGAGGGAGCGCTAACCAAATTCTCTCTTAAACCAGTAAGAGTTGTTGTTGTTGTTTTGGCTTTTCCTGGTTAGGGGTCGCCACAGCAGAACTCTGGTCCGCTAATGATTGGTAGTTGATTTTTATGTGCTGAGTTACCAGCCCTGACGCACAACCTTCAACAAAGGTACACCCATTCACACATGTCTCCACGCAGAAGACGCTCTATCTGAAAATCGAACCAGACAGTGTCTTACTGTGAGGCGACAACGCTACCGCAGCACCACCACTGTGGTCCCTTCTTAAACCAGTAAAATACTACCCATTTATCCTCTGTAAAATAACCAGAGGACAAATGAGCTCCAATTAGCCAACAAAAACACAACAAAGAACAAGATACTTGTGATTTACAAAGGGCAGCTTTTAGCTTGTTTATTTATTTATTTACATTTGTTTACCGGGAAATGCCAACTGGACACAGGTCCCTTTTCAGTGGAAGCCCGGGGAGAAAAGCTTCATGTGCAAAACAAAATTTGTGTTACAGTATAGAACTAGACAAACAGTAAATAACAGAGCAGAAAACACATCATAATAAAATGCAAATTAAGACAACAGATACATAGCATCAGTATCAATATCACATGATTATAAGAGGCAAAGAACAGTATGTAAAGTGCCTTCTTCTTCAGTTAGTTCAGTTATAAATCACAGTGGTCTGCCAGGTTTTATGGGGGATAGAAGCATTGGTTGATGCAAGATCCACAGGATTGTAGTTTGAACAGAAGCATTGGTTGATGCGAGATCCACAGGATTGTAGTTTGAACAGAAGCATTGGTTGATGCGAGATCCACAGGATTGTAGTTTGAACAGAAGCATTGGTTGATGCGAGATCCGCAGGACTGTAGTTTGAACAGAAGCATTGGTTGATGCGAGATCCACAGGATTGCAGTTTGAACAGAAGCATTGGTTGATGCGAGATCCACAGGATTGTAGTTTGAACAGAAGCATTGGTTGATAGATCCACAGGACTGTAGTTTGAACAGAAGCATTGGTTGATGCGAGATCCACAGGATTGTAGTTTGAACAGAAGCATTGGTTGATGCAAGATCCACAGGACTGTAGTTTGAACAGAAGCATTGGTTGATGCGAGATCCACAGGATTGTAGTTTGAACAGAAGCATTGGTTGATGCGAGATCCACAGGATTGTAGTTTGAACAGAAGCATTGGTTGATGCGAGATCCACAGGATTGTAGTTTGAACAGAAGCATTGGTTGATGCGAGATCCACAGGATTGTAGTTTGAACAGAAGCATTGGTTGATGAGATCCACAGGATTGTAGTTTGAACAGAAGCATTGGTTGATGCGAGATCCACAGGATTGTAGTTTGAACAGAAGCATTGGTTGATGCGAGATCCACAGGATTGTAGTTTGAACAGAAGCATTGGTTGATGCGAGATCCACAGGATTGTAGTTTGAATGCTGATCTACAGCACAGAAAAGCCATTTAGCAATGACAACTGGATTTACTGTATGTCAATCAAGAAAGCAGGCCGTCATGTTGACAGATGTCATGCAGTGTCCCTTAAAAGCAGTTCTTTGTTCATGCCAGTAGCACAATTTATAAAACAGAATTATATTACTGTTAGCCTTCATATAAAAGGGTAGTAACCCCTTTTATCATGGAGAAAGATTATGTAGTGAGCACTCTGAACAGCACTGCAACATGCACCCACAGTGCGACTTGGCACTACGGGTCATTAAGTTGTCTCCAAAGAAATGGAGATGTAAATGCAGTCTGTGTCCACTGACAGCTGTCACGTGTTTGATTTCAACATAACATTAGTCCTCCTCATATTAAAAGATCATGATATCACAAAAATTATCTGTAATGATATAACTCCACAGAATTGTCCAGATGTGTAGTATATTTTGTAACCTACTTTACGTTCTATCAAGTTATTTTCGTATAGTATTCCTCATGTCACTTGTATTGCTTTTGGACTATAATGTGTTTGTATTTCACTGTATGTGGAGCTTTTCTCCCCAGGCCTCCACTAAAAACAGGTTCTATAGACCCAGTTGGACCACCCTGGTAAACAAATGTCAAATAAATAAATAAAATAAATAAATGATAGTTCTCATTTCAACTCCCTGACCTCATATTAGTTGCCTAGTCAGTTACCTTCTGCACCATGTGGGATGCTAATCAAGGTGAACAGTAGTTGGTCACTGCCACAGTCATTGTCACTGACATGTGTTGACACATGTACAGGACAGTCTTTATACATACTGACCAATACAGCGTCCAGCCTAGCAGCTCTGTTACAAGTATGCCAAACGTGCAAAGGGTGGTGGGGAACACATGTAATCTTACTAAGTAGGACACAAAGGATAGTAGGAAAACACATGCAAGGGTATTAACAATGCCACAGTTGTATTCCCTGCTGCACTGCCATTGAAAGGGCTGATTCTTAGGCATTTCATTCTCTTTGGCCATGACAGCTATGCAGGATGCATTTGCACATAATGTGGATAAAGGGATTCATCTGTCATTATTCCCATTGCTGGCAACTTTTGTGCATGGGAGATAATACTGATTGTTTGTCACACATTGTTGCAGACAGCTTTTTGGATGGGAGATAATACTGATTGTTTGTCACACATTGTTGCAGACAGCTTTTTGGATGGGAGATAATACTGATTGTTTGTCAGACATTGTTATTGACAGCTTTTTGGATTGGCGTTAATACAGATTGTCACACATTGTTGCTGACCGCTTTTTGCATGGGAGATAATACTGATTGTCACACATTGTTGCTGACAGCTTTTTGCATGGGAGATAGTACTGAATGTTTGTCACACATTGCTGCTGACAGCTTTTTTCATGGGAGATAATACTGATTGTTTGTCACACATTGTTGCTGACAGCTTTTTGCATGGGAGATAATATTGATTGTTTGTCATATATTGTTGCTGACAGCTTTTTTGCATGGGAGATAATACTGATTGTTTGCCAGACATTGTTGCTGACAGCTTTTTGCATGAGAGAAAATACTGATTGTTCGTCACACATTGTTGGTGACAGCTTTTTTGCATGGGAGATAATACTGTTTGTCATACATTGTTGCTGACAGCTTTTTGCATGGGCGATAATACTTATTGCTTATCACACATTGTTGCTGACAGCTTTTTGCATGGGAGATAATACTGATTGTTTGTTGCACATTGTTGCTGACAGCTTTTTGCATGGGAGATAATACTGATTGCTTGTCACACATTGTTGCTGACAGCTTTTTGCATGGGTGATAATACTGATTGTTTGTCACACATTGTTGCTGATGGCTTTTGTGCATGTGAGATAATACTGATTGTTTGCCAGACATTGTTAGTGACAGCTTTTTGCATGGGAGATAATGATTGTTTGTTACACATTGTTGCTGACAACTTTTTGCATGGGAGATAATACTGATTGTTTATGACACATTGTTGATGACACCTTTTTGCATGGATGATAATACTGATTGCTTGTCACACATTGTTGCTGATAGCTTTTTGCATGGGAGATAATGCTGATTGTTTGTCACACATTGTTGCTGACAGCTTTTTGCAAGGGAGATAATACTGATTGTTTGTCACACATTGTTGCTGGCAGCTTTTTCATGGAAGATAATACTGATTGTTTATCAGACATTGTTGCTGACAGCTTTTTGCATGGGAGATAATACTGATTGTTTGTCACACATTGTTGCTGACAGCGTTTTGCATGGGAGATAATACTTATTGCTTGTCACACATTGTTGCTGACAGCTTTTGTGCATGGAAGATAATACTGATTGTTTGTCACACATTGTTGCTGACAGCTTTTGTGCATGGGAGATAATACTGATTGTTTGTCACACATTGTTGCTGACAGCTTTTTGCATGGGAGATAATACTGGTTGTTTGTCACACATTGTTGTTGACATATTTTTGCATGGCAGATAATATTGATAGACATTGTTGCTGACAGTTTTTCCATGGGAGATAATACTGATTGTCACACATTGTTGCTGACAGCTTTTTGCATGGGAGATAATACTGATTGTTTATCACACATTGTTGCTGACAGGTTTTTGCATGGGAGATAATACTGATTGTTTGTCACACATTGTTGCTGACAGCTTTTTGCATGGGAGATAATACTGATTGTTTGTCACACATTGTTGCTGGCAGCTTTTTCATGGAAGATAATACTGATTGTTTATCAGACATTGTTGCTGACAGCTTTTTGCATGGGAGATAATACTGATTGTTTATCACACATTGTTGCTGACAGGTTTTTGCATGGGAGATAATACTGATTGTTTGTCACACATTGTTGCTGACAGCTTTTTGCCTGGGAGATAATACTGATTGTCACACATTGTTGCTGACAGCTTTTCTGCATGGGAGATAATACTGATTGCTTGTCACATATTGTTGCTGACAGCTTTTGTGCATGGGAGACAATACTGATTGTTTGTCACACATTGCTGCTGGCAGCTTTTTTCATGGGAGATAATACTGATTTGTTTGTCACACATTGTTGCTGACAGCTTTTTGCATGGGAGATATGTTTGTCATACATAGTTGCTGACAGCTTTTTTGCATGGGAGATAATACTGATTGCTTGTCAAATATTGTTGCTGACAACTTTTGTGCATGGGAGACAATACTGATTGTTTGTCACACATTGCTGCTGACAGCTTTTTTCATGTGAGATAATACTGATTGCTTGTCACATATTGTTGCTGACAGCTTTTGTGCATGGGAGACAATACTGATTGTTTGTCACACATTGCTGCTGACAGCTTTTTTTCATGGGAGATAATACTGATTGTTTGCCAGACATTGTTGCTGACAGATTTTGCATTGGAGAAAATACTGATTATTTGTCACACATTGTTGATGACAGCTTTTTTGCATGGGAGATAATACCGTTTGTCATACATTGTTGCTGACAGCTTTTTGCATGGGCGATAATACTTATTGCTTGTCACACATTGTTGCTGACAGCTTTTTGCATGGGAGATAATATTGATTGTTTGTCAGACATTGCTGCTGACAGCTTTTTGCATGGGAGATAATAATGATTGTTTGTTGCACATTGTTGCTGACAGCTTTTTGCATGGGAGATAATACTGATTGCTTGTCACACATTGTTGCTGACAGCTTTTGTGCATGGAAGATAATACTGATTGTTTGTCACACGTTGTTTCTGACAGCTTTTTGAATGGGTGATACTACTGATTATTTGTCACACATTGTTGCTGACAGCTTTTGTGCATGGGAGATAATACTGATTGTTTGTCAGACATTGTCAGTGACAGCTTTTTGCATGGGAGATAATTCTGATTGTTTATGACACATTGTTGATGACACCTTTTTGCATGGGAGATAATACTGATTGCTTGTCACACATTGTTGCTGATAGCTTTTTGCATGGGAGATAGTACTGATTGTTTGTCACACATTGTTGCTGACAGCTTTTTGCATTGGAGATAATACTGATTGTTTGTCACACATTGTTGCTGGCAGCTTTTTCATGGAAGATAATACTGATTATTTGTCACACATTGTTGCTGACAGCTTTTTGCATGGGAGATAATACTGATTGCTTGTCACACATTGTTTCTGATAGCTTTTTGCATGGGAGATAGTACTGATTGTTTGTCACACATTGTTGCTGACAGCTTTTTGCATTGGGGATAATACTGATTGTTTGTCACACATTGTTGCTGGCAGCTTTTTCATGGAAGATAATACTGATTGTTTGTCACACATTGTTGCTGACAGCTTTTTGCATGGGAGATAATACTGATTGCTTGTCACACATTGTTGCTGATAGCTTTTTGCATCGGAGATAGTACTGATTGTTTGTCACACATTGTTGCTGACAGCTTTTTGCATTGGAGATAATACTGATTGTTTGTCACACATTGTTGCTGACAGCTTTTTTCATGGGAGATAATACTGTTTGTCACACATTGTTGCTGACAGCTTTTTGCATGGGAGATAATACTGATTGTTTGTCATACATTGTTGCTGACAGCTTTTTTGCATGGGAGATAATACTGACTGTTTGCCAGACATTGTTGCTGACAGCTTTTTGCATGGGAGAAAATACTGATTGTTTGTCACACATTGTTGCTGACAGCTTTTTTGCATGGGAGATAATACTGTTTGTCATACAATGTTGCTGACAGCTTTTTGCATGGGCGATAATACTTATTGCTTGTCTCACATTGTTGCTGACAGCTTTTTGCATGGGAGATAATATTGATTGTTGGTCAGACATTGCTGCTAACAACTTTTTGCATGGGAGATAATAATGATTGTTTGTTGCACATTGTTGCTGACAACTTTTTGCATGAGAGATAATACTGATTGCTTGTCACACATTGTTGCTGACAGCTTTTGTACATGGAAGATAATACTGATTGTTTGTCACACGTTGTTTCTGACAGCTTTTTGCATGGGTGATAATACTGATTGTCACACATTGTTAGTGACAGCTTTTTGCATGGGAGATAATATTGATTGTTTGTTACACATTGTTGCTGACAACTTTTTGCATGGGAGATAATACTGATTGTTTATCACACATTGTTGATGACACCTTTTTGCATGGGAGATAATACTGATTGCTTGTCACACATTGTTGCTGATAGCTTTTTGCATGGGAGATAATACTGACTGTTTGTCACACATTGTTGCTGACAGCGTTTTGCATGGGAGATAATACTGATTACTTGTCACACATTGTTGCTGACAGCTTTTGTGCATGGAAGATAATACTGATTGTTTATCACACATTGTTGCTGACAGCTTTTGTTCATGGGAGATAATACTGACAGTTTGTCAGACATTGTTGCTGACAGCTTTTTGCATGGGAGATAATACTGGTTGTTTGTCACACATTGTTGCTGACATCTTTTTGCATGGGAGATAATACTGATTGCTTGTCACACATTGTTGCTGACGTTTTTTTGCATGGGAGATAATACTGATTGCATGTCACACATTGTTGCTGACATATTTTTGCATGGGAGGTAATACTGATTGCTTGTCAGACATTGTTGCTGACAGCTTTTTGCATGGGAGATAATACTGGTTGTTCGTCACACATTGTTGCTGACATCTTTTGTGCATGGGAGACAATACTGATTGTTTGTCACACATTGCTGCTGACAGCTTTTTTCATGGGAGATAATACTGATTGCTTGTCACATATTGTTGCTGACAGCTTTTGTGCATGGGAGACAATACTGATTGTTTGCCACACATTGCTGCTGACAGCTTTTTTCATGGGAGATAATACTGATTGTTTGCCAGACATTGTTGCTGACAGATTTTGCATTGGAGAAAATACTGATTATTTGTCACACATTGTTGATGACAGCTTTTTTGCATGGGAGATAATACCGTTTGTCATACATTGTTGCTGACAGCTTTTTGCATGGGCGATAATACTTATTGCTTGTCACACATTGTTGCTGACAGCTTTTTGCATGGGAGATAATATTGATTGTTTGTCAGACATTGCTGCTGACAGCTTTTTGCATGGGAGATAATAATGATTGTTTGTTGCACATTGTTGCTGACAGCCTTTTGCATGGGAGATAATACTGATTGCTTGTCACACATTGTTGCTGACAGCTTTTGTGCATGGAAGATAATACTGATTGTTTGTCACACGTTGTTTCTGACAGCTTTTTGAATGGGTGATACTACTGATTATTTGTCACACATTGTTGCTGACAGATTTTGTGCATGGGAGATAATACTGATTGTTTGTCAGACATTGTTAGTGACAGCTTTTTGCATGGGAGATAATTCTGATTGTTTATGACACATTGTTGATGACACCTTTTTGCATGGGAGATAATACTGATTGCTTGTCACACATTGTTGCTGATAGCTTTTTGCATGGGAGATAGTACTGATTGTTTGTCACACATTGTTGCTGACAGCTTTTTGCATTGGAGATAATACTGATTGTTTGTCACACATTGTTGCTGGCAGCTTTTTCATGGAAGATAATACTGATTATTTGTCACACATTGTTGCTGACAGCTTTTTGCATGGGAGATAATACTGATTGTTTGTCACACATTGTTGCTGATAGCTTTTTGCATGGGAGATAGTACTGATTGTTTGTCACACATTGTTGCTGACAGCTTTTTGCATTGGAGATAATACTGATTGTTTGTCACACATTGTTGCTGGCAGCTTTTTCATGGAAGATAATACTGATTGTTTGTCACACATTGTTGCTGACAGCTTTTTGCATGGGAGATAATACTGATTGCTTGTCACACATTGTTGCTGATAGCTTTTTGCATGGGAGATAGTACTGATTGTTTGTCACACATTGTTGCTGACAGCTTTTTGCATTGGAGATAATACTGATTGTTTGTCACACATTGTTGCTGACAGCTTTTTTCATGGGAGATAATACTGTTTGTCACACATTGTTGCTGACAGCTTTTTGCATGGGAGATAATACTGATTGTTTGTCATACATTGTTGCTGACAGCTTTTTTGCATGGGAGATAATACTGACTGTTTGCCAGACATTGTTGCTGACAGCTTTTTGCATGGGAGAAAATACTGATTGTTTGTCACACATTGTTGCTGACAGCTTTTTTGCATGGGAGATAATACTGTTTGTCATACAATGTTGCTGACAGCTTTTTGCATGGGCGATAATACTTATTGCTTGTCTCACATTGTTGCTGACAGCTTTTTGCATGGGAGATAATATTGATTGTTGGTCAGACATTGCTGCTAACAACTTTTTGCATGGGAGATAATAATGATTGTTTGTTGCACATTGTTGCTGACAACTTTTTGCATGAGAGATAATACTGATTGCTTGTCACACATTGTTGCTGACAGCTTTTGTACATGGAAGATAATACTGATTGTTTGTCACACGTTGTTTCTGACAGCTTTTTGCATGGGTGATAATACTGATTGTCACACATTGTTAGTGACAGCTTTTTGCATGGGAGATAATATTGATTGTTTGTTACACATTGTTGCTGACAACTTTTTGCATGGGAGATAATACTGATTGTTTATCACACATTGTTGATGACACCTTTTTGCATGGGAGATAATACTGATTGCTTGTCACACATTGTTGCTGATAGCTTTTTGCATGGGAGATAATACTGACTGTTTGTCACACATTGTTGCTGACAGCGTTTTGCATGGGAGATAATACTGATTACTTGTCACACATTGTTGCTGACAGCTTTTGTGCATGGAAGATAATACTGATTGTTTATCACACATTGTTGCTGACAGCTTTTGTTCATGGGAGATAATACTGACAGTTTGTCAGACATTGTTGCTGACAGCTTTTTGCATGGGAGATAATACTGGTTGTTTGTCACACATTGTTGCTGACATCTTTTTGCATGGGAGATAATACTGATTGCTTGTCACACATTGTTGCTGACTTTTTTTGCATGGGAGATAATACTGATTGCGTGTCACACATTGTTGCTGACATATTTTTGCATGGGAGGTAATACTGATTGCTTGTCAGACATTGTTGCTGACAGCTTTTTGCATGGGAGATAATACTGGTTGTTTGTCACACATTGTTGCTGACATCTTTTTGCATTGGAGATAATACTGATTGCTTGTCACACATTGTTGCTGATATCTTTTTGCATTGGAGATAATACTGATTGCTTGTCACACATTGTTGCTGACATCTTTTTGCATGGGAGATAATACTGATTGCGTGTCACACATTGTTGCTGACATATTTTTGCATGGGAGGTAATACTGATTGCTTGTCATACATTGTTGCTGACAGCTTTTTGCATGGGAGATAATACTGATTGTTTGTCAGACGTTACTGACAGCTTTTTGCCTGGGAGATAATACTGATTGTTTGTCACACATTGTTGCTGACAGCTTTTGTGCATGGGAAATAATACTGATTGCTTGTCACACATTGTTGCTGACAGTAGTACAACTTCTAGCACAGACTGCTTTGTTTAAATCACTTTGCATTATATTTCTTTAGATGTTCTCATTCAGCAATGTACTGTAAAACACAACATCAGTTTCCCTGGGACATTGATTGAGGATGTATATTTATTTTATGGTGTGTTTTATCTGTAGTTGAAGTCCCCTAAATTCCACCCTGCTGCTCACCGTATGCCATGATTCAGACTTCTGTGAATCGTGGATGAATTTTGGACCTTCATTTGTGAAGCAGTCTTGCAGTACTCCATGTATTCTATCGCATATGTAAAAATGCATTGGTTTATTATAAAGTAAACTGTAACTTATGGAAGTTGCACAAATTTTCTTATTCTACAAGTTTTTCAGATATAGAAAAATCATTCAAATACCACATCATCACCCTTGGCCTCTTTAAAAACACAAAGAGAATGTGCAGACTAATTAATTAAGTCTGCCACTTCATCAAACTGGTTAGCTAACAAGACCACCTGTATGACCCTTACCGATGCTAAATATCAAATCTTCCTTCTTACCTCACACATACACGAGATCTGCTGCATGGACCATTGCCTGCACAACTAGTAAACGTACCTTCCTAGACACCCATATAATCCAGACCAATAGGACAACTGCGCTAAGTAGATGTAATGTAAATTACTTGTACAATTATAGGTCCATTGTTGTTATGTAAAAATCATTCCTCATCCCATTGCAAGCCCAGCCAATGCATCATATTCAAAACTTTCCTCCTTCCTCAAAGATGGCAACTTCTGATAGACCTGTAGTGAGCTTGTGGCTACACATCTGGTAGTTATCATCTACCTTAAAAGTAGCTGGACTATGATTCTGGCATGTAGTGTAAGTTTAATATAGAGGCAGAGAATACACTGGGATATGACTGTCTCACATCATAGCGTCTCACTGATTTGTTGATGAAGTTTCAAATCATTTATGTGGGTATGTGTGGAACAATGTGTTCTAGAACGGTAAATAAGGACAATGACTGCAGGACCTTCCATGGCACAAAAGGCTGGACACAGGCTACCACAAAGGAGTCTGTAAGAGATGGAGTACAGGGTGAAATCTACTAATCTGTCATGATAATGTGTTGAGTTCAGTAATCATTTTAGTTAAGTATCTTTGTAGTTTCTCAGGTTGAGTGATATGTTTTCAAATGTGCATACCAAAGCGGCATTACATTCAACAGTAGGTTGGATGAGACATGAGTGTACGGGAAGTAAGATATAGCCACATAAATGGGTTTCCTAATTGGTGTGGTAACAGGATGGTCAAAGAATAAGGAATTATCAACTAAGATACCTAGATCTCTAAAGATAGCATCCCACTGGATGGGATATGCCATATATGTGGTAGGATGCAGAAATGTTTTCTTTACCAAATGCAATTATACTATATTATTTGTATTGTTATTGGGCATTGTTTGGCATAGCCTATCCCTTACTGGAGCTACTAGGGGTGGAATGGTATAATGGTTAAGTTCTTTACCTCACCAATACAAGGTACATGGTTTAATTCTGAGCTCTGGTTACTGGCCAGGCTTGCAATGATCTGCAGACTATACGAGCTTATGAAATTGAAGGAATGATATCACCCAAACTGCCGCCATCTTCATGCTTTGAAAAAATATGCCAAGGGTATTGATTTGAAGTATTGAGAAGAAACTTATGAATAGACGACAGTGAGCCCTCTGAGATATCAATGCTATCCTTTTTACTTTTAAAGGCACCTGCATCTCTACCAACATGGTTTCTATCATTCAGCCATTTAGCTGTCCACTACAATATGTTTTTTACACTACTTCAATAACCCAGAGAAGTTAAGGAGGTTAAGGAAGCAGGACCTGTATGACAAAGTCAAACTAATGTGGGCCCAAGGATGAGAGGTTCTCAACGTCTAATGTTTTATAGCTTTACTTATACAGAAAATGAGGCTGATGGCTATGTAGCTTTTGAGGGTAGTAGTGAATGGGTTATCCTCATGTAAAGGCATTATATGGCTTGTTTTCCAGCTGGGAATATAACCCATAGATAGGCTATGATTAAAGATGTTAAATAAAGGTTCAAACAGACTGTATTTGACACTAGTAGGTGGGCAACATACAGCGTTATTGGATCACGTGAATGTGGTGTTCTTACCTTTTAAAAAGGCTGAGAAAACTTAGTCCATGGCAATTATAGGTGGTGTCTGGGATTGAGGAATCTGTGGAACTGTTAGAATTGTAGGTGGAGTAAAATCTGGTACTGACTTTGTCAGCTGGGATATTAATTATTTCTTTAGAATCTAGCTGACTAGCAGTGCTGCATTTAAGCTCAGAGCATTGCCCCATTTTAGTTCTTAATTTCATGATATAGTTGAAGATGGGTTTATTGTTACTCTTGGCTTCAGAAGCAAATTTTAGTACATATTCAGCTTCAAACTTCCTGATGGCACTTTTACAAGGTGAAAGAACATTTCTAAACTAACTCATGCCACTTAAAATCAGCTTATCATTATAGTCATAATTATCTCTGATCACAGAGCTTTTAAGATTCTAAGATTCACTTTATACTTCTGTACAAAAGTAACTCTTTGTAATCACTTGTGACAGTATGGTAATTTTATCTCCCCCATCATACAGACACACACACACACACACACACACACACACACACACACACACACACACACACACACACAGACACACACACACACACACACACACACACACACACACACACCTCCACAGATTCCACTCACAGCAGTATACTTCTCACTAAAACTTTAACTAATTATTTTCTTTGCTATATATATAATAATACTGATGTCCTCTTCCATGATGTCAGGGTGTTTATGCTCTAGCTTAGTTTATGCTGCCTGATTATTATAGTACCCTTTTCCACTAGAAGCACCAGAGAACTATAATACAAGTTACAGTTCTTTAGTTTGGGTAAATGTACATTTGTGTGTATGTGTGTGTGTGTGTGTGTGTGTGTGTGTGTGTGTGTGTGTGCGTGTGTGTGTGTGTGTGTGTGTGTGTGTGTGTGTGTGTGTGTGTGTGTGTGTGTGTGTGTGTGTGTGTTTGTGTGTGCTTGATAACCATTTCTTAAACCCTATTGCTTTTTTTTCTCACAGTCCAGCAATAAACAGCTGGCCCAGGTTAACCACAACATGTCAGCATATGTTTTATGACTGGAAAGGGGGGACATCATCCCTGAAAATCAAGTATGGCTCTGAATAACAATGAATTTGATCTCCAACTACCTACCTCAGATAATGTGTTGTCTATATGCATACTGTAACTAATTTTGATGGCTGTTATAATGGTTAAGGTGTTTACCTGACAGACCCAAGTTACAGGGTTTAATTCTTACCTTTAAAATGGAGATTGGCTAGGCTAGGCTTAAAGTGGTCCACAAAGGGGTAGCAAGCCTAGTAATTACCTATGAACCTATGAAACTATTTATGTTCCTGGAAAAATTACTCACATTCCTAATGCTGCAGATCTCCACTTGTTTTAGTAGCAATCTAAAATTCAGGACTAACTTGCTAAACTAGATCATGATTGTCCTTGCAATATGCTAAAATGTGGACTAGGATGTATCTCTTAAAACCTAGAAATCTTTACAGACCTACACAAATAACATGAGGTACTATGTTTAATAATAACTCATCAAAAAAACAGTTATTCAAAACTGCTCAAAAAGAGGGCTACAAATATAAATGCAAGTCCTGTGGGGGCAGGGGTAAATAAACCCTCCATAACTCATTGCATGGTATTTTGCAAATGCATTCCCTTACTTAATGTAACACATTTTGAGATCACAGAACTTTGGTGAATGTTAAACAGTTTCAAAGAAGGCTGCTTTTGCTGAAATGGGATTTTGTTGTACTTGTGAACTTAACATATGACTGAAAAAGGTTGTTCATCAATTAGCATATTAGTGGGTAATCAATTTCAAGCAGTTAGACCATTAGACAGTTAAACATGACATGCTTATATGTAGAAATATCCAATAAACACTGTTTACATTATTATTATGAATACTGTGATTGTGAATGTTATTGTTGCCACTTTGTATATTTTCTGAAACATGACAGCATTTTGCTGAGCCATTTAAATAATTTAGAAATAATTAACATGGCAGCCAGTAGGGCTAAGTCAGCTGGTTAGTCTGACATGGACCTTAGTCTAAATCAGTAAGCCTATCTGCTATTTTGTCAGTAAGTGTTATGAAATAACTGGCAGTCATACTCTGACTCAATTTTACCATACAGTATCTATAACTTTAACCCTTAAGTATATAAATTATAACATTTAGAGTAAGTTAATCAAAATATCAGACATAAGCAGTTTCAGGAAGCAAAGAAATGTCAGGATATGGAATAAAGATTGACATTGTTAAATGTTAAACAGAGGAAAAAAGATTGAGCTGAAATCAGCCTTCTGACACAATACTTTATATATTTTGTTTACTTCCAGGTTATACAAAAAGCACTACAGGTATAGAAATTCTATGTTACAAGGCACATATTATTTTCCAGTATCACCACAGAGAAAAACTCTAGTTTCATTCACTCTCAGACTCCAGCTAACTTTAATGGATATAGTCTTGTTATCAGTCTGAGTAAAGAGAAAGCATCTGAGCTGGTAGACTGGAAATTTCTGCATTCATTTATTAATATAAAAAAGGAATTTATAATAACGTTTTATACATGTTAAATATTTAAAAGTAATTATAACAAAACATTGAATAGTTATAAATATAAATTGTAATAATATACTTACAAATATTGCAGTCATAATAGATAAATGGTTATTTTTTTTATTTCTGAAGATAGATTTGAAGATTGATTGAAATCAATCAAGAATATATTGCTACCTAAAAAATACATTCAGCCAAATATCTTTGAAACCCAAAGGGGAAAAAATATCAATATTAATGAAGCATTTATGACATTTTATAGTCACCTAATATACCTTATGTCACAAATACACAAACATTACTTTGTTCTTTGCACGTTTCCCTTCCCAAAATGACGACAGGGCCTAAAATGGCTAAGATGGATTTACTGGGCCCACTATATACAAGGCCATCATTGATTGAAAGTTTAAATACTGTCAGTGTTGGAAAGATAAAGTAAATTAAATGTGATTCTTGCCAACTACATTCCAAAATACACTGGAATTACAGTGGAGGGATTAGAGAACATTATTTCTTTATTAGGTAGACAAGATTGTTAAAGTTAGGTGGCTGAGATGTGGGGGAATGAAGATGAGAAAGAGAGCAGGAGGAGCTTAGTTGTCAAAAAAAAAAAGGAAAGAGCACTTTTATAAAATGTAATCCTAAACCTCATCAATAAACCAAACGACCTTTTTCACAAGTTAATGAGATAAATATTTTTGGAAATAAAATTATTACATTTAAACCTTGACAAATATGTGAAGCTATTGATGATAGTAAACCAAAATGTGTCTGATCATGTGGCATTTATTGATAAGGAATTAAGGATTTGTAACTGCACTCATCTTTCCATCATTAGTCATTTGATTCCAATAAAATGCTACATAGTCAAGCATGGATGACTTCTGACATTAAATAGTCCTTTGTCAGACATGATTTATGCTAAGACAGTAGTTTCTTGTTGATGGTTTTATATTTCCCTCCAGAAATATTGGAAGTTCAGAAGCAGCACAAAGACCCCTATCATGGTTACCACACGTGCTTACCTCCAGAATGTACTCAAGAAATATCACACCACAGTGATGAAATACTGGAAAACTATTAACAAACTCCTTCAGTCATGTAGAACATACATTCCCATCTCCCATCTCCACCCCCCCCCCCCCGCCGCCAAAGTTAGTAATACATTTTTGTGAACCAGTTGAAAATCTTTTTCAAAAATGCAGTTCCTGACCAGTTCAGCTTGTGTGGTAAAATCACCTACTATTAGATATAAATGGAAAGTTTGCTCTGTGCCTTGTATATAAAGGCAGCAAATAAAAAGTGTATTTTTTTTCAAATAAAATCCTTGAATGCACCCAGCCAAAATAGTGCCATCCAAAACTTCCAGATGCTAGGTGTTGACATGCTGTTATTACTACTGTCAAAATCCATCAATACATAGCATCAAAAACAGGAACTGTACTTTGTGGATGGAAGAAAATAGACTATTTCCAAAAAGGGATAGATCATTGAATTTGATCAGTAACTGCCATCCTATCGCTTGCTTTCCTGCATAAAAGAAAGTTACAGAAATACTAAAATAACAAGCATCTACAAACTTCTTTGATGAGCATCTTTTGGTAGATTCCCATGGCAGATTCTGAGATGTGTGCAGTGAGTGTGCTGCATGGTCCACCTTGACAGAGTAGATACAGTAACAGCTAAAGAAGTGTGCTTGCATGACTATAATGTTTTAGACCTTAACCGAAGGCATTCAGTACTGTAAATGCTCTCTTCCATCCACTGGGCTATTTCAATATTTGCATCTATGTCTTGTGAAAATATTTTAAAGCATTTATACAAATGCTTTATGTGGACAATGATGCTTTATTTTGTGGAGCAAATATCTTACCACAGCCCAATTGCCTCCACGGAGGACTTTTAGTAGCTTTGGCCTATAGTTAAAACATTCTACAGTACTACTAAACACAAGCAAGACAAAGTGTGTGTGTATTGTCCCGTGGAAAAAGGGTACATTACCTCTATGGACAGTAACATAACTTTAATGATCTCTAACCCAAAAGCATCACTATACAAAGTGGTATTACTATATTCTTCAATAATTTTCTTCCTTTCTACAAACATTGAGGTTCCATCATCTACAAGCCAATAATTTGCCCACTTCTGAGCATCCTAGGATTTTGGAAAGGGGAAACAATGGGTTTGGATCATGGCCATCATATGGAATAGTTTATGAGATGTTCTGAATTGTCTTACCACCCACCATGCTTTCCAGAAAGCATATTACAATGCTTACTATACAAGTATTTTTTGTGAACGTTGTTTATGCATTCTTATAATTCCAGCTAAAGTGTTCACACTCCTTGTCAAGCTCATGCCTCATATGCTTCAAGTGTTTTCCTGATGTCACTGTTCCAGACTCTTATCATGTGATCAGAAGCCATCAGGAGTTCATGTCTATCTTTGTCCAACTAGTTGCTTCAGTAACAAGGTCACTTATTAAAGGAAGTTATATGATGTGAGGTCAAGGCCAAAAACGGTACACTGGAGAGTTAGAAACTGTTTCTACCATAAATTATGTTAGCATTCAGGGTGATAATAAATAGGTGTTCACTCACCGTATTCATTCTTGTATTAAAATGGTAACTGCTTGCTGAGTTCATAGCCACGCAGTTTCTAAATTGATGTACAACAAAATTACAGTGTTATAATGTATTTGGGAGGAAAATCTTGACCTTCAGAGAGGCCATCATGGAGTTTTTTTTTAAGAAATAACCAGGCTCATAATGCATATCATGAATCAAGACTGATTTTATAACAGTCAAAGGTAATAAATTCCAGATCCTAGCAACCCTGTGATAAAAAAGGCTTTAAGTATTATATATTTGTTAACTTCCAACAAAAATGCTATTATGTATAGACATATAGCTGTTCCTAACGCCAATAACCAGTCTACCACTTACAGTGAGTATATTTTCCATTACCCCTCTTTATATGGCAAATGTATTACCATAATTAATGACCTTGTAAATATTTTTTTTTATTATTTCAAGTTTTTTGATAGAAACAGTATAACACACACACATTGAACCTCAGTACTCAGTATGAGGCATAATCACACTCTTTATGTAAAAGAGTTCTAATACCGCTGGTCAACCTGGCCTGCTATCATTAGGACCCCAGTAATTCTAAGGGCAAGTTATTCTTAGTATGCATTGCCCCAGGTTGGAAGTATCTACCCACAGGTATCAATGTCACACAAAATAAATAGTACCTGTGTGACATGATTCAAACAATAGCTCCATACACAATGAGTGTTTATGGCACAGTAGTTAAATGCACAGCTTCTCTTGACTTATCTAATTTACTTTTAGTCTAATTTAGTTCTGTTCAATCCATAAAACAGTACACCTGACTTCATTAAAATATGTTAATCCTATTTGAATGACAGAACTGTGATGATAAGTAACCCTTAAACTTAATCTATCTTGTTTTGTTGTCACTCTAGTAATCTGTTCTCTTGAAGTGACTAAAAAGACTTTCTTCTATTGTTCCTATTTTATTTTATTTATTTTTATTTTACATTTGTTAACCGGGATGGTCCGACTGGATACATGTTTTTTTTCGAGGCCGAGCCGAAAGAAAAAAGATAACACAGAATTGATAATTAGGTACAGTAAATGAGTTGAAAGAACTAACAAAAAACATATAGGCTATTTACATACAAGTACAAGACTGCCATTACTATTTGACAATGACACATTAATAACATATTAGCATATTAGGCAGGCAAGGCAGGATATAGACAGTATACATCACAGGATACATATTATACATATTTCTTTATCACAGTATACAAAGTACTTATCAGTTGTTTATGTTTTTTTGTTAATGGTACAGAGTCATTCACGGAGGCGATACAGAGCATGTGACTTGAAGACTTGAAGTGGGACTATTTGAATTTTGACTTGACAGAATTGACTTGAGAAGCGTGATGTTATTTGGGAGATTTATTACCAGTTACCAGTGGTGTTGGCAAATAGCACCACCACTGAGAGATTTGATTTAGGTGTTGTTTGGACAAGGAGTCTGGAAGGCTGCAGCTTTAGAGAGTGGTTGGAGAAGTAATTAAGGTTTTCTCAGGGTATTTTTTTGTTGTTTAAGGATTTTGAAGGCCTGGGAGGTTGGGGGACCAGTGAAGAAGGTGTATCTATCCATCCATCAAGCTTTTTCAGGTTAGTACAGTGGTACAGTGGTGTGTTATGTGTGTTGGCAAATGAAGGCTGTGATTTCGATCAGATTCCATGTCAGATTAGATAAGGAGCGGAGAGTAGAGGCAGGAGGTAGGAGGAGAAGGTGTGAACGTGGAGGAAGGCTGCCCTGGCTGTCGGGGCTGGGTGGGCATTGGTTTATATAGGGCATTAAGGGTTTGTTGTTTTTTTTTCTATATGTGGTATATATCAAATCTGAGTTTATTGTCAATGTTTACAGATGATGGTGGTGGCTTCAGGGGATGACTTGTTTGGATGTCGTTTATGAAGACTGAAGAGGAGAGGTCCTATATGGGAACCTGAGAGGAACTCCTATGGTATTTTATGAGTAGTAAGGTTTTGCTTTGCCCATTGCCTGTTTGTTGCAGTCTGTCTAAAGCTGAGATAAGCTTGAGGGCAGTCAAGGGCTGATACAGGGTTTTATATTGAAGTGAAGTGCTGAAGGTTTACCATATTGAAGGCTTCGATAGGTCCAGGAAGAGGGAGAGAATATTTTTTATTATTCCGGTTAAGTTATTATTTTTTCATAGCAAACTCAGGCAGAAAGAGAGTGGTGTTGTTAGGCTTCTAATGTTTAAGTGGCATATTAGAGGGGAGTTGAGTCAGTGGGAGAGGTGAGTGGGCTAGTAGGATTTTTGAGTTAAGGATGGGCCTGGATTAGGATGGATGTCCTCATCTTGGTTATGTTCTTTTCAGATACTAGCTGTCCTTCTAATAGTAGTGAATAGTAGTTTTTGGATTTTTTGGGTTTTGGTGAGTGGTTTTTTTTTTTTTAGCAAGTGGATGGATATAATTTATTAGTGTAGTAGTTGGCAAGTTCCACAGTCAGTGGAGGTGGGGGTGGGGGTAGTGGTTATTTTGATAAGAGAAACATACTTAATGTGATTGATTTAGCTAGTAAGAAAGTATGGAAGAATTAAGAGTAGATAAGAGGTATTTATAAAGTTGTACCATCATCCCTGCATATATCATTGCTACACATTAACAAACTAACACATTAATAAATTGCATTGCAAGGCTCCTTCAGTGTTATGATTTTTTTCTAGCTCATACTATTTATAATTGTTTACCTTTATGTACTTTGCTCAAAACCACTTATTGTAAGGCAAACTCATTCTATTAAATAAAAAAGTGTGTGAGATACATAGGTAGATATTTACTACCAAATATAATTAAAGTTTGTTCTCAGAGTGTTATTTTTACTGTCTCTGTTTAGTGACTGCATTAAAATTATACCAGCATATGCACTGAATTTAGCACTATTCTTATAGAATCTGTCACTGTCATACATAGCCCAAGTAGTAGGTTATTTTTTCTGGTGCCTTTCTTCTTGGACTTTCACTGAAAATAAACCTGCACTAGCTGGAAAATTTGCCAAGATAAATAACCAAATTATTTTATATCTCTAGGTTGTAAAAGAGAGGATGACATATCCTACCTTCATCTGTTTCATGGTGGCTGGAATAGTAATTCTAATGCATTACCCTGAGGTAGCTTCTGGTAATAGTGCAACAGCTGCTATGCTTATGACTGCTACCACAGTATCAATGCCAGGAGCACACGACTTCATGACCACATCCAAGAGTAACATCAGCTCCATCATGGCTCCTGTAGTTCCAACGGACAACGCTAATAGCACACAGCCACCTGCTACCACTGAAGCCATACGCAGCAGCACTGCTAATAGCTCGCAGATGCCAGCTAGTAATAAAAACATAGATGTCACCACAATTAACAGCATACAAGCATTGTTCAACGAAGCTACTATCAGCATCACTCCTAACAACTCATATGCTTTGGAAGCTACTGAAGTCACAGGTAATATCAACAATCCAGAGGTATCTGGTGCCACTAGAACAACACCCAGCACCAGTATAAGCAACTCAAATGTAGTACCAATCACTAATATTATGGTACCGCTTTCCACTGAAACCACAACTGCTATAACCAGCAATAAAACAGCACTAGCTTCCATTGTTATAGCAATACTAATGTCCACTAATGCACCTGCCATGGACAGCATCAGCAATAGTAGCATAAAGGAACCAGATGCTACTTGGACCACAACTGACACAGTCACTACTATGACATCACCAACTTTGAATGCAGCTACAAATGCCACAAACAAAACTATGTCAGTACTATTTTTCACAAGTACAACTGCCACATCCAACATTAGTATTAGCAGCATGAAAGCATCACCTTCAACTGAAAACATAACTGTCACAACCAGCAATATCACAGCACCAGCTTACACTGAAACCTCAACTATTGTGGCAAGTACTATAGCATTTCTGGCTTCCACTAATGCAGCTACCACAAACGGCATTAGCAATAGTAGCATAATGGAAGAAGGTGCCAATGGAACCACAATTGACACAGCCAGCACTATGACATCATCAGTTTTGAATGTGATTGCAAATGACACAACCAGATCTGTGACAGTACTAGGTTCCACTAGTACAATTGCCACAGCCAGCATTAACAGTAGTGACATAAAAGCACCATCTTCCACTTCAATCATAACCACTACAGCCATCAGCAAGGCGGCATTAGTTAATAATATAGCTAGCTCTACCACAGAACTCACTAGCATTACCACCATACAAAGGGACAGCAGTTCAACAATGTCAGACAACATGGACTATTCTAACACTGCTCATGATGAAATTTCAATCACAGAAGCAGCCTCATCTAGTGGCATTATGTGGATGCTAGCTTCACTGACAAGCCATATTACAATTGTTTTCTACCAAGTAATATTATACTGGCTATGAGTTAAGCAGCCAATAGACAGAACTGGGTAGAGCAGTGAGTTCAGTATGCATACACATCTTAAACAACAAAATTTATAATAAAAATCATACCTTACATGGTACACATTCACTGAAGATAAAAATGCTACTGCATACACACACACACACACACACACACACACACACACACACACACACACACACACACACACACACGATTTATTTGTAATAGAGAAAAAAAATACAAGTTGTATTTATATATATATATATATATATATATATATATATATATATATATATATATGGATCTATGTTGTAAAATCGAAAGTACATTTCGTCGAACAGTACATGAGCGAACTCACTTTTGCGAAAATGCATTTTGCATTTTATCGAAAATGCACTTTCGTGAAAAAAAAGCCCAAGAAAACTACACAAATAAAACACTACTCATGTTTATGCAGAGGGGCAAGCCCCACTGCACCCCCCCATGTGGGGGGATGTGCCCCCACCCACCCTACTTTAATATTCTCACTCTGAGATCGCACTACTGTGGGGGAAAGGAAATATTCCCTTATCCCCACTGTACCACGATCTAAACAACAGTTCGCTTAGTTGTACAATCAACATTACACTACTAAATCTACATGCAAACTGCATGTTGTTTTTTTTTTTTTTAGTGAAAGTGTGCGTGTGTGTGTGTGTGTGTGTGTGTGTGTGTGTGTGTAATATATATATATATATATATATATATATATATATATATATATATATATATATATATATATATATATATATATATGTATATATATACACTTACAGATTCCACTTGTCATAAGTGACAGCTTGCTTTCTTAGAGGCGCAATATCACTTGTTCAGTGTGGGCAGATGCGGCTTGTGAATATTGGAAAGTCATTTTGTACCAGTTAAAGAAATAAAGTATATGGTACAAGCAAACACTTGTTTTATTTGCAACAATCTTTCATTATTCTAGATACTCAATCCAGAGCCAATACCTACAAGAAGTGAAAACATATATAAATTCCTTAGAATAACTTGCCTTTCTGATTGATATATGTGGATTTGTTGTTTCTTGTTTAGTATGTAACTGTTAGCTGCAGCCTAGCTCTACAATGGATACAACAGAGTAAGTCATGAGCAGTACTCTGGTTATATGTATTTGGGACTTTAAATACCAAAATTCTCAGAATGTTTTTTCCTATCTATTTTCTTATTTTTTTTTTTCTCTTTTTTTCTTGTTTGGGCCATTTGTAAATATTGTATATAAAATGTTATGATATATCTTCTAGACAGATGAATGTAATTCTAATTATTGTTATATCTGGAAAATAAAAAAAATTCTGGAAAAAAAAAATCTCAGAATTTTAAAATGCAAAAGGGAGAAACTCTACACATATTTTTGAGTCCTATCAAAAAGCTGAGATCCCTCATAAAATCCTCCAAAGCTAGTTATGAAAACAAAATCACCACTGATTCTAAAGACAGCCAAAAAGCATTCTATAGCTATGTCAAGAATCTCAATGGCAACATTCAGATCTGCTCTGAGTTACAGCACAATGGCACTAAATACACAGAACCAACTGATATTGCCAACATCATGGCAGATAGGTTCAGTGCTAACTTTACCCCCCTCTTACCCCCTAAAAGGCCCATCTCTATATTGGAAGAATACAAAGTTCCTGTAATCACGGCTGCACAGGTAAAAACCACACTCCCCAAAGCCAAGATCACAGCATCCATGGGACCTGACAACATCTCATGCTGCATTCTACATGAACAACAGAACAAACTGGCACCCCACCTAAGTGCCATGTTCAATCATAGCCTCAACTCAGGCTTTGTGCCCACTGAATGGGGCACAGCAACAGTTATCCCACTCCACAAAGAGGGAGCCACCACGGACCCCGGGAACTACCACCCTATTAGCCTGACAAGGCTGGTCTGCAAGGCTATGGAACATATCATCATGGAACTTATAAACAATGACACTGGTAATCTCCAACCTCTGGACTCCACCAAGTTCGGGTTTGTAAAAGGCAGATCATGTCTCCTAAACCTGATAGACTTCTTTGAAGCTGTCACCAAAGCCATAGATGAGGGTAAGGTGGTTCACACAGCCTATCTAGAGCTCGCCAAGGCTTTTTACACCATCCCCCACTCTGGAATTATAGATAAACTCAGTAAACTAGGTATAAATCCCTATGTCACAAGATGGGTTGCCAACTGGCTCACTGACAGAACCCACACTGTGAAAGTAGCAGACTCCAAATCCGACTTCAGACCAGTGACAAGTGGAGTACCATAGGGTTCAGTCCTGGGTCCTCTCCTGTTTGATATCTATTTCTCAGAAGTAAAGGCTAACACAGAAGGTCTTTGGCTAACAAAGTTCGCAGATGACCACAAACTAGGAGCCATAGTCAAAACTCCTAACGATGTGGACATCCTACAAAAGGGCCTCACTGAGACAGATGTCTGGTGTAAAAGCCATTGCCTCAAGCTCAATGCAAAAAAGTGCATTGCCATCTCTTTTGGTAAAAGCTCTGTACCCATGAACTACCACATAGGCGGTAGTCTATTTAACACCAAAAGTGTGATAAGAGACCTTGGGACACAGGTGGACAGTAGTTTCTCCTTTGATAATCACATCACCACATTAGTCAGGAAATTCTTCTACATGGCACACCTCATCACAAAAGGTTTCTCATCCAGGAAAAAAGAGGTCATTGTTCCCCTCTACTCGTCACTCATTAGACCCATTATAGAGTACAATGCCCCTTTTGGTATGTGCCTCACAAGACATCTACAACAACTAGAAAGGCCACAGAAATATCTCGCAAAGAGGATTTTCAGCCTCAAACACATGCCCTATGCAGACTGTCTCAAAAACCTCCAGCTTTACTCCGTCGGACATTGCCTACTCAGAGGCGATCTCTGCCTAACATACAAAGCTATGTCAAACCCAGAGCTGTTGGACATGCTCCACTTAAAGAAATCCCAATCCCCACCAAGCTACACACTCTAGAGACCTAAACCTTGTCAGCACAATAAACAGAACATGCTGGAGGGATAGAGTCCTGTCCCAGAGACTTTCCATACTCTGGAACAAACTACCTATCTATATCAAACAAAGCTCCTCATTAGCACTCTTCAAGAAAAATATTGATGATTGGCTGGGCGATAGGAAATTCACCCCGGGGATCACTTCTGTGGCTATGTTCGACAGGGGCACAGGAGAATAATTTTCTTGGGTGGAGAAAGCCAGAGTACCTTTTTGGCAAGGCTTATATAGGCCCTAGGGCCAATAGCCTAGTACCTACCTAAGAACCTGTCACATGTTAATTTTCATAAATGCTGTGTAGCAAAAAAGTGTTCTTGCTTCCGGGAAATTTGTATTTATTTATTTATTTATATTATTTATGCATTTCTGTTTGTTGACTGAATTACTCCCAGTAGGCCTTTGCCCTGTTTTCAAGGGAGACTCAATATATAGTCATACTTCTTCTTCTTTCGGCTTTTCCCAGTTAGGGGTCACCACAGCAGATCACCTGTCCACTCATGATTGGCAGTAGAGTTTTACGGTGTCGAGTTGCCAGCCCAGCACCCAACCTTCCACAGAAGGCACATACACGCACACTCACACCTAGGGCCAATTTAAAGTGCCCACTCCACCTAGAGCAACTCAATATATAGTCATACTGACTAAGGTCAATTTGGCCTGGACCACAACAAAATTACTGTTCTGAGTAGGGGAAGAATATTGTTGCAACACAATCATGGCAAAGATGGAGTGTTGTGCAGAGATGAGTGCTGAATGTGGATATTCTGATGCCGTTACAGAAGTCTATAATTTGGATAATGACAATGATGCTAAAATCCAGATGGTTACTTAACAAATTGGTGGTTTGCAAGATGATGCGCTGGTTCATTTGTTAAACGAGGTGTAATTCACACATAAACGTTCTGTTTCCTGGAGAGAAGAAGTTAATAAAAAGCTTCCTTTAGACATCACTGAGCTTTCGGTGTTAAATAGACTACCGCCTATGTGGCAGTTCATGGGTACATCTTGCAGAAGCCTATGCGGGTATGGCAACTGGGAAACAGACTGAGGAGTTTTGAGTAAATAAGGTAAGAACTGTTAATATTGTAAAGTCACAAGGAATTGTTAAAGTTAAAGTTAAGCAAAGGTATACAGTTGCTATGTAGTGGGGAAAGAAATACATGTTAGAGTGTTAATATATTGGATCCAAATATTTGCCCTACATTTCACATTAATGAAGAATATTTCACTGATGATACTTTTGAGAAATTTAGGTTGGCTGCTAATATTTATGATAAAATATAAGTGGCTATAATCCTTTCATGAAATAATTCTGCATTGACTGACTTTAATTTGCATGTAAAAGAAGAACGATTTGGTCGTTTAGAATGGACGACATAGCAAACCAGAATAATGAACTGCATTTAAAGGAGAAAATCAGTGCAGTGCAGTGTATAATAAAATATAGTGCATTTAGAACAGAACTACAGTGCAATGTATGATGTTAAAAATAACGATGATACAGACATATATAGTCGAGGGGTGAGAGGCCTAAATTATATTTCATATTAAAGAGAAAAAAACTCTGATATTTAGTATATATGGCCACTATTACTGGAGAAAAGGGGACCATAAGGTACTACAACTATTCAGAATCTTGATTATTTGTGGTAACATCAACCATCTTGTTGTTGAGTGCCCAAAACAAATATTTTTTCACAGTAGAGAAAAGGAGATAACAAAATAAATTGTGAAATAAAGTGTAGATGATATGATAATATACAAAATAAGAGGACCTTTAGTCTGACTGAGAATAAAATGAAGTAAAAATGCGCAGGGAAGTATGAACATATTGCCTGAAGAGAATTCTGATGGTGTCATTGTAAATATAGATAATGTAATTAATTATTCATGAAACTGGCAGAAACGAGAGGGAGGAAATGAAATATAATGTTAATAGTGAACATTTAGCTGCAACTGTGGTATTGTCGACAACAAAAATGTATCATATGTGAGAATAGATTTAAAATGTTAGAAATAAGAGAAACTAGGAAAATTATTACAGAAGAAGTAAGCTAGGAAGAGACTGCTATAAAGAAAAGGGACACCCCCTAAACGGCCCATCTCAATACCAGAAGATTGCCAAATTCCGGTAATAATGGCCACACAGGTAAAAAACGCACTCTCCAAAGCTAAGAATACAGCATCCATGGGACCAGATGACATCCCAGGCTGCATAATACATGAACTACAAAATGAACTGGCACCTCACCTAAGTGTCATGTTTGATCATACCCTCACCTCAGGCTTCGTGCCCACTGAGTGGAGCACAGCTACAGTTATCCCACTCCACAAGGGGGGATACAACTTGGATCCTGGGAACTACTGCCCCATCAGTCTGACGAGCCTGACCTGCAAGGCCATGGAACATACTATCATGGAACTTATAAGCAAAGATATTGGCAACCTTCAAACACTGGACCCCACCCAGTTTGAGTTCATGAAGCGCCGATCTTGTCTCCTGAACCTCATTGGCTTCTTTGAATAACTCTCCAGAGCTGTGGATGAGGGTAAGGCAGTCCACACAGCCTATCTGGACCTCACCAAGGCCTTTGACACCATCCCCCACTCTGGAATCATAGATAAACTTACTAAGCTGGAAATTAATCCCTACATCATGCGATGGGTTGCCAAGTGGCTTACTGACAGAACCCACACTAAAAGTAGCTGACTCCAAATCCAGCTCCAGACAAGTGACAATTGGAGTACCTCAGGGTTCAGTTCTAGGACCGCTCTTGTTTGGCATCTACTTTTCTAAAGTACAGGCTAACACTAAGGGACTTTGCCTAACAAAGTTCGCAGATTACTGCAGACTGGGAGCCAATATTGAATCCCTAAATGATGTGGATACTCTACAAAAGGGCCTTACAGAAATAGATGCTTGGTGCCAGAGCCGTGGGCTCAAGCTCAATGCCAAGAAATGTATAGTTATCCCCTTTGGGAAAAAATATGTTCCCGTGAATTACCACATAGGTGGAAGTACACTAAACACCGAAAGTGTGATAAGAGACTCAGGGACACAGGTGGACAGTGGTCTCACCTTCAATAATCACATCACCACAACAGTCAGGAAATCCTTCTATGTGGCACACCTCATCACTAACTGCTTTTCATCCAGAAAAAAGGAGGTCATTGTCCCACTGTACTCATCCCTCATTAGACCCATTATAGAATACAACGCCCATTTGGTATGTACCTCTCAAGACATCTGCAACAACTGGAAAGGCTGCAGAAATACCTCACTAAAAGAATCACAGGCCTAAAGCAGATGTCCTATGCTGACCACCTTAAAAAACTCCAGCTATAGTCTAATGCATATCGTCTACTAAGAGGCGATCTCTGCTTAACATACAAGGCCATGTCAAACCCAGAGCTGTTGGACATGCTACACTTAAAGAAATCCCAATCCCTCAGAGGTACACACTCCAGGGATCTAAACCTTGTCATCACAATAAACAAAACATGTTGGAGGGATAGGTTCCTGACCCAGAGACTCCCCAGACTCTAGAATAGACTGCCCATACATGTCAAGCAGAGTGCCTCCTTGGCCCTCTTCAAAAGGAACCTTGACGATTGGATGGGAGAAAGGAAATTCACCCCAGGGATCATGTCAGTTGTCCTGCTAGACAGGGGTCCAGGGAAGCTAATAGTGTGGGAAGGAATAGCCAGGGAATTGTTATGGCTAGGCTTCTATGGGCCCCAGGGCCGATAGCCTAGTACCAACCTATGATGAACCTATGAACAAGAAAAGATAAGAAATATAAATGCTTCTTTAAATGTCATTAGTTTAAAATTGATATAAGGAGGCCTGTTATATTAAAATGGGAAGAAAAGGTGGAAGGTGGTTTAAAATTCTTAATGGATACAAGATTTATACATTTAGATAAAAGAGAGTAATTTCAGGCATTGTGGAGAAACCACATTTTATAGATATATGGCTCAAAAGAATGCAGTCGGGTAGCAAAATTGGTAAACAATAGAGACATAAAATTTGAATGAAGTCATTAAAGGCAGGAAGGGTGTTAGGGATAGATTTAAGACTGAACATATATATGTAGAATAACAATGTTATGTACATCAGTAAACAGTAAGAAAAGAGGAGAAATGTCTGGCATAAAATTAATGTGGGGGAATATTGATATTGTCATAACAAAAGATTTTAAATGCAGGCTGAGAAAACAAAGAAAATAGAGGAATAGATGCCTAGAAGTGTTGCGAGATGATAAAGATGAAAACAGGGCAGAGAAACTATTATATTTATTTATTTTATTTATCCTTTGCTGATAGGATTAGTCCCACTTAATTATTAGCCTCTTTTCAGAAGAGACCTGTGGTGGTATTTATAATACTAGAGGAAATTTGACAAGTGCATAGGGAAACGTCTCCTGCACATTCGAGAGAGGTAATGTGATTACAATAGCACTTCCTGTTTCCTTTCCCAGCATGGAAGCATCCTGGAGAAATAGGAAGAGCAATGAAGGATGTAGGTAATCATGGTATCAGTTCCAATGGTTATCTGGACGGTAAAATCTGAATCAAAAAGAAAAAAAGTCAGAGTCAAAGTAAACTTTATTGCCATTCAAAAATCACACAAGTGAAAAAACTGAACGGAATTCTGTGTCTCCAGACTCAATGTGCAGACAACATATAGACTATTTTCGCAGACATTTACACATATAACGCCTAGCTATTACATCACAGACATGTAGGTAGACAGACTAATATTGTATATACAAATAGTCAGCATATAGCTATCTTTAAAATGAATGAATATGAGGAGGTCAATGTTTCAGAAGTGGTGTCCAGTGAATTGGATGATGACAAACTTGTTTTATTGTTGAATAAAGAAGAGCTGGAAAATTACTCAAAAGTGTCTTGGTCTGAAGTGATGGACAGAGTACTTTTTGTTAGAAAATAAGGGTGTTGCTGAAAGGAAAAGACTGAAACCGATTATGGAAAGACATAAGCTGGGAGAACTTTTGCAGAACCAGTCAGAGGGACAAAAGTTACTGTTAACTTTTTGTTTCACATCAGAATAAAGAAGGAAGAGACTATTGATAGATATTATGTTTCAGACACTCTTGTATTACCTTTAGGGTTTGAAGTGAAGGACATAAGACTGTTGATTGATTTATGAAAAGAACATTTTTGTGACTTAACAGTTGAGTCTGAAGAACTGGAGTAAATTTTTGCTTTTCTATGAGCAAAAAAGACTGCTATCCCTGGAATTACTTTGTGTTTTAAGGACAAGAAGTTCAATTCAAAACATGTATTTGCCATTTCAGACAGATGAAATACAGTCTAAAGATGTTGACATGTATTTTTCTTTAATGTGGTATTCTGTATTCTAGTATTGTAAAAAGCAAATGATGAAATGGGTATTTGGAATAGAGGGTGGGAGTGGGATGTAATGTTGAAGTATGTAAAAATGTTGTTAAGCATTTACCTAGTGTACTTCACATTGACAGCCATAGAGATACTATTAGATATATGGTGCCAACCCAAAAATGTGTATTTTGTGGTACAATTGATCATTTAATAAGTAATTGTTAAAAAACTCAGATGTAATCAATGTGGGGAACATGTCATATGATTAATAAATGCAAAGAGAAATCCAGAATTATGTAAAGATAAAGGGCATTTTGGTTTGATTGTAAACAAAAAGAGGAAAAAAATACAGAAATTGTTAAAGAAGATAAAATATTAGCATCTGATGACAGAGGGTGAGAGAAAAAGAAATGAACGAAAAAGAAGGTGAAAAAGAAAAAAATGTATAATTAGTATTGTTATTGAACAGGAAGAATGGAATGAAGGCAATCAAAATGATGAGGTGGGTGTTGAAAGTGATAAGTCTGATGAGTGAGAAAGTAACGTTAATTAAATTAGGAACAGGAATTCAATAGGTGCAAGAGGAAGATTAAGAAAGAAATAGAAATTATCTAAAGATTAAAAAGAAAATAAAAAAAGAATTGTAGATTTGCTTTTGTGAATGTTAATAGTTGGGTTAATAAAGACAGGAGGATGTCAATTTTACAATGGCACAAAATAAGTGAGGCCAAGATTGGTTGTTTACCAGATAGGAGATTTATTCTCAAAACTGATAGAATATAGGTAGAAATTTTATGGAAAGGAATGGTAGCATGTAATTTGGTAAAGAAAATGTTCAGGTTTATTTTTTATGTTTAGTGAGAAGATTAATATATTAGTCTTTTGTATTGTTAAAGCAGGGAGTATTACAGTTGTAGATATTAGACGAGGTAATGAGAGTTATGGGGCATATGCTTATTCATCAGTAAAACAACAAGATGGGTTGTTTTGAGTTATTAAAAGCATATCTGATGCATATGAAAATAATTCAAATGGAGAGTTTAAATGCATGTTAAGAAAGTGTAATAAAATGTTAGGAAGTGATATTAGGAGGATTAAAGCACTAATGAAATGTGGTGGTATACAATTATAGAATGTAGACGGGTGGACATACAATGAGATATCTTATATACAGAAATTGATTTTTATGTTATCTAAGTCAGTTATAGTAGTTAAAGTTAGAAAAGGTGTTAATGGATATTCTGATCATAGAAGTATTTGGATTGACTATGAAGAAGGTAGTGAAGGTATAATAGAAGAGAAAAGAATTAAAAGATTATTAATGGAAAGTATTGACAGTATCATTTTAGAAATATATATTTTTTCATGTGAACATAAAACTATGGGAGAGTTTCATAGTTCATGGAATAAATGGTGGGTTGAATTTATGGAAGAATTTAATTGTTTTGATATTTGCAATTGGACAAAAGAAAACAAGATAGAATAATATATGAAAATAAAAAATTTGTTTTGTAGTTTTGAAAATTATTCTGAATTTTATTTTAAGTATGAAAATGAGTTTTTTTCAGGGAAACAAAAGGAAAATGGAAAATTTATTATTTAAGCAAAATAATCTGCTAAAAGGTAAAAAAGAAGATGTTTCTCTTTTTCTCGCTAAATGGGTGAAGAATTTAGTGAGATAAAAAATGTGAAGGGGACATTATGGAGAATCAAAAAGAGATATTGATGAACATAGGAAGGTATGCTAAGTAAATATATACATCAGATAAAAGAAACAAAAATGTAGTATGGGGAGTTATGCAAATTTCTAAAGCATCTCACAAAAATGAGTAAAATAAGTATGTTGGTTGAATTGGATAAAGTATTGGTTAGTATTAATGTGTAATCTGTTTCACATTTGGGTGGTATAGATTATGATTTTTATAGAAAATCTAATGGTCCAACAAAAAAGTTGTATTAATTAAAGGGTTTAATGAATGGTTGCAGGAGGGTGTAGTAGATAAGAATATCCTTGAAGGAGTTATTAAATTATTTGGATAAACAAGGGTAAAAAATATGATATAAGTAACTGGATAACAATAACATTAATTAATGCCAATCATAAGATATTTATGAAAAAATTACATCAGGTTTAACAAGGTTATTAAGGATGATTTTATGGAAGGTTCTTTTGGGGAATAATGATAAGTGCAGTCAAGATTTATAGCTGACTGTAGATGGTGGATAAAATTGTAAATACAAAGAAGGAAGTAAAACTATGGGTTGCTGATGTTAAGAAAGCTTTTGATTGTGTGGATCATATTAGTCTAAAGAGGATTTTAGGAGAGTATAGTGTGCATGAGAGAGTTTTGAAAATATTATATGCTGGTTATTAAAATGCCAAAATGAAGATTTTAGTTAATATTTGGTTAGGTTCAAGTATTGATATGAATAGATGTTTACGGAAAGGGTGTCCTATGAGTAGGATTTTGTTGTCTTTATTTATGAATGCAGTGGCAACTAAAATATTAAGGAGGACATTGAAAGGAAAGTGCTCTTTAAATAATTGTGTGATTATTCCAACTTTTTATCATATGCATTTGATGTTGGTATTGCAGCAAAAGATGATACCTGGATGGGTAGAATGATTAGATGTATGTGCATGAGGTGGTGGGGGGTGATTGTCTTAGGGAAGTAGTTTTAGAATTAAGAAAAGAAAAAAGTTATGGTTTAGGAAAAATAGGGGTTATAGAAGGTATTAAGTTTGTAGAAACAGAAGCCAGTATATTAGGTATAAAATTTTGTTAGATAGAAGTAATTTATGATCAATAGAAAGTTTTGGTTGAAAAAAATATGTATATAGGAAGGCTATGGAAGGTATTTAGAATGTCATATGAAAAAAAGGTGTATTTAATAAATTTGGTTATTCTAGGAAAAATAGGATATTTAGCTAAGGTTTATATGAATCCAAGTAAAATACAGAGGGATTTGTTGCAAGCTTTTTTTGAGTGGTAGTATAGTACTCAAAAATATGGTGGAATAGGTTTAATTAATCTAATTAATCTTATTATGTATGGAGTATCTGTGAATTTATTTAACTTGTGTGAAAAAGACAAGTTTAATGTAGGCTTAGTATCAGAAATACTTAAAAGTAAGTATGGAGATTGAAGGGAGATTTAAAACAAAAGGGGCATTGGCAGAGAAGAAATTATTGAATATCAGTGCAAAATAAGAATGGAGGGGTTGTTAATAGGAACACTAAAATGTCTAGGAAAGAGTTATAAGACTATTATCAATAGATGTTATGGGGTAAATCCTTTAGAAGGATTAAGTAATGATATCCATGATGTGATTAAGCAGAAGCATAGCTGGTTCAACTAGCTCCATGGACCAGTATTGTGAAATAGTGCTCCATCCCCTCTGCTCTTCAGGTGAAGAACAAAAAAAAAGGCTTTTAACTGTAATAAGCCAATAAGTGATCAGCTTATTAGAGTTAGATCTATGCACCCCCAGCTCTTTGAAGGGCAAAGAAAAAAATTTACATTATTTTTACTGGCACACCAACCAGGTGACCAGATGCATGACACCCCCCTTCCTTCTGCTCAGCCATTCAAGTCCCATTATTATGCCCAACCACAAATATACCTAAACATAATTTCTTTTAAACTGTAGCAAGCTCTTTGCTATAAATGTAGCAAACAGTTACTACAGTGTATACCCTGAGCACTACAGCACTTATGCTTTAGTTACAAAATCTTTTAAACTGTAGCAATCTGCTTGCTACAAATATAGCATACAGTTGCTACAGTTTATAGCCTGCCTGCACAGAGAGATACATTATTCAGGTTGTAGTTAAAACAAAAACAAACAAACAAACAAAAATGTTTCTTTTGTTTGTTTGTTTACTTTTAAACTGTAGCAAACTGCTGCAATGTAGCTAGTAGCTGCTAGAGTTTAGACCACACATGCAGCACTACTGGGCTCAGTTTTGACTGCAAATGCAATACTGGCTTTTAAAAGTTGGAATTGCATTAAAAAAATCTGCATCAGGTAGTCATGCCCCCCCTTCTACAATTTCCACCTGGGGTAGTTGCCCTTCTTGCCCAGCTCTAGCTACACAACTGTGATTAAGCACTGAAAAAGGAGTTTTAGTAACATTCAACATTGTCAAGATTTTTGTGGCAATTACGTGTAAATAGGTCACCAGTTAAAGGTAATATGCTTTATAAAGTTCATGTTTATATTGTGATGAGATAGAGATTAAGGAACTTGTGTTTTAGGAGATCATATCAAAGGATAAAGAAATTATGGAATACTTTTTTTGATTCATTTCCTCTGGAAAATTTTAGAAAGATAGAAGTGATTAATATTTGGAGGTCCTAAACTGGATACACATGTATGTTTTAAGCTTTGGCAATTGTCACTGTTTTTATGTTTTGAAAGTTTTAGACTAGATGAATCTGTCATATATAAATGAATGAGAGTCATGCATCATGATTAGTCCATTCTTATTATGCAGAAGCGTATTGGATGGGTACTTCCTGAACATCTTAAATCGGACAAAATCTTATGTATATGAATGGATAGGGGTAACATAATGTGATTGGTCCATTATGATGTGTAGAATGTATTTGATAGGTGCAATTGATTTCTACCATGATGCTCACTTTGCAAAAAATGTTTTATTCTAATTAATGAGGGAAATTTTGTAATTGGTTTATGTTAAAATACAAACTGTTTGATAGCTATCAATATATTTTTAACGAGTTGATGTTATGCTTGTAAATGTGCTTGGTCTGAAGATGTGGTCATTCAGACTGTGAAAGCACTAACCATCAATAAATATTTTATTTTATAAATTCAGTTGTGTTTTGGTTCATCCTGCCATTTGTTTTACTCTTTTGTTGGATATATTTTGGAGGATTTACCATCTATTTCTGGGTATTGTTTTGTACATGGTTTTGTATGGGTTTTATGATATTACAGAAAAATAATAGTTGTTGGATTACATAGAATTATGTTTGGGGTGATTTGGAATATATGGGATACTAGGATAAAAGAAGAGTTATTTAACAAACAAATGAAATTTAGCTGAAATATTAAGGAAAATAAGAATGTGGCTGTGGCAAAAGCAGCAGGGGAAATAATTGTTTGATCTCCATTTTTGTGTGAGGCACTTTTTTAAAAATAAGTGGATTATGAATGTATTTCATGTAAATAATGTGCAATAAAGGACCCCTACTCTTTTTGATAGATGCTGTGGGACCTTTTGCATGCTCCTGAGCTTCCACCAACTCAGTCAGATGGGATTTCAGTTTTTTCTTTCTTAATAAACTTAAAAAGATTAAATATAATGTAACATATAAGTAGAAAATCAAAATAGAAGATGTGGGAAGTGCATGTAAGCATGATACTTTTATAATAATCAGATATCTTAATGGGTTGAATTAATAAAAAGTCTAAGCAGGATTATGTATGATTAGAAGGCAGAAGAAATAATATGGTGAAAAGAGTATAAGAATATCAGGTAGTGCCAAAAGGTTGAAGTTAACTGTTTAAAGAAAAAAAAGTATTTGAAAGGACTTTGAAAAAATAAAGGGAATCATAATTGCACACATCATTAAAGGGAGTAAAGCAAAGATGTCACTCCACTACTGGCAAAAAAGCAAGAAAATATAATATGGAAGCTGACACACAAGTATTGTGTGTTAATGAAAACATATAAAGAAAGTGAAAATTTAATGTAGGAGCAGTTAAAAAGAAGGTATATGGGATATTACTGAGAAAGGATAAAGAAAAAATACGGAGGATGAATGAGAGATTAAAATTATCACAGGATAGTTTCATTATGGAAGGTAAAGGTAACATAGATTGAAGATATATGAAATAGATTATATGAAAGAGTAATGTAAAAACTGGAGTGGATATACAGGAAAGTTTAGAAGAAAGAAAAAGAAAATATTTCAAGAGTGGACAGATTTGTCATGGAGATTATCTACAGGTAAATTGCCAAAAGATAGTAATATGAATAATAAATGTTTATATCAAAAATTATTCAGGAAAAAAGGTTGTTGTATTGACTAAACTACCCAGAATGATTTTTTTTAAGAATGTAAAAACTTAAGGAACTTTTGGGGAATATAGTTAATGTGTATAAAATGGAATGTTTAAAAATGTAAATTTGGATATGGTATTGTATAGCAAATATGGCACTGAATATGATGAAGACAGAGTAAACAAAGTACTTGAGAGTCCATTTTTATGGAATGAATTGTGTTTTGTTTATTGTGTAATAAATAGTGGTTCATAGCTTCATACATGTATACTAGACTAACGAATACCACCTATAAGCCTAGACATGCAAACCAAATGTATCCAACAAATTATTGTATCTTAGAGATTATTTTAAGGGTGTATGTTAGTTAGGGCATAGTTTAACAGCTTCCTCTGTCCATCAGAGACATAGGTGTCATACCATGGTCAGATTTCTGATTTCCCGTCCACTGTTCCAGGCTGTGCTTGAATATGGTTAGGGAAGGACTCTGCTTAACATGAACTGGAAGCCTTTTACAGAGAATTGGGATTCTCTGATATACATACTTGTCCTTGTAACATGTCTTATTTAAGTTGCAAACAATAAGGGTTCAATGGATATTGAAAGAAGTAATAAACTATTTTTCTCCATTTTGGTATTTGCAGTAGAAGTAATAAACTAAACAAAATATGCCTTCACATTGCTAGTAAGGCAATATCTAAGCAAAAATTGTCTCTGCTACTGTTCAGATCCAAGTTAGAATACATTTTTGGCCACACCTTTGTCTTTTTTCCAAATTCTTGTTTTTTTTCTCCTTCACCTCCCCTTTCTCCATCCGCCAACTTTGTTTACATAAATTATATCAATCACTTGCTTGAAGTGAACAGTCTTCATGTCTTCTTCTCTCTAATTAGATCATCCACTATTTCGCTGTCCCCCCTGTGCCCCCCCTTGTCACAGTTTCATCACTCTTTCTCTTCTCATCTATCCAAAACTAGTACCTTTAATAAGACCAAGTAGCCCCAACCATTCTCACTTTCCTAATTACTTTACTTCTCAATCTTAAATGTAACAATGCATTCATAGTTGTTTTACTACTATCATATCATACTATATTTCATTATCAACCACTCCCCCACTTTCAAATATTTTAATTGTTAAGCTGCCTCTTTTTTTTTTCATTTTAATTTAATTAACATGCAATATTACAGTGAGCCAGATTCAGTAGCACCTACAGTAAGTGTACATGATCTGTATTCAAGAACATCCCTACCAAATTATTTTGTGCTTTATAGTCATGCAGAAAGATCATATTTAGTGTACATGTAATCTATACTTTGAGGTAACCTTTATGAATCCCCCCTGAGTATTTAAAACTAAAAGAAAATTTGTAGGAAAATTAAAATTAGGATGAAGAAGGTGTGAGTTATGCTTGTATTGTCGGTTTACTTAGAACAGTGCACTGTACAAGTGAATGAATCCCAGGGAATATCTTTTGTAATGTTATTTCAATCTTTGCTTTATACAAGCCTGTGTCTATTTCTAATGAATGTTCAACATTGTATATACCTATGTAAACTGAGTATGTGCTCTGTTTCTAAATCATGTTTATGTAAGTTATTGTAAAGTTTTTTCTTTTGTGTGTACACAACTATATTTTATATTCCTTCTGATATCATGTAACTGTATTTTATATATATATGCTAAAACTGGTGTTAAATATGGAGCTTTTCTCCCTGAGCAGCCACTGAAAAAGGGTTTTATCTCCGTTAGAGTTTTCCAGTAAAAAAAATATAAATAAATGTGATGATAAAAATATAAAGCAAGAGGGAAATCGTAGGTATATATGCAAATAGATGAAATGTTATAAATGTATGTAAATATCTACATAGTATGTATTTTAATAGTAAATAAGCTATGGTCTTTTTGATATCTGCTGTGGCATCATTTACAGTTGCCTGACTTATCACCAATTCAAGCAGAATGGACTCGGTTTAACATCTCATCCAAGGTTTGCACACTTAGGAATGAAGCACCTCCCCTTATGTTGTACTGCATTGCCAACAATGGAAAATGAATTAAAGCAGATAGCATTGGGAATGTACCCATATTCATCTTAGTTTATTGTCTTAATCAGATCCATGAGGCAGCATTTATGAATTGCATTACATGTTAATGATGGCTGAAAAAGACATGCAAATGATCTGCCCTTTCTTGTACAAGTAGAACCCAGGACTTGGAGACAGGTATTCAAGGATGCCTTTTCCCTAACACCTGTCCCAGGGTACAGAAAAGGCACCTACAGTGCAACAGTCCATGGCTCCTTTTGGCAGTCTGCCACATATATATCTAACATATAGACTAAGTTCATGTTTCAAGGTAACAGCTAGATTCCCTTCATCCACACTGTCTTTTGTTTGTCACTTGGTTCCTTCACGCTGAACTTTTATTACCTTATGTCTGTTCTTCCTTTTATTCCCCGAATGTTCTTATCATTCAGTGCAGTTATTACAAGCATTTATCTGTATCTTCTTAACTAGCATGATTTACTTCTGTCTTTAAGGACATAAGAAATTAGCACAATACTCCAGCTGTGGTTTGTCAAGTGATCTGTATAGATATCATATAACCTTTCTGCTTTATTTTTCAGTCTTCATGAAGGTAGATCCAGGCATAATACTAGTTTTGGTTATCACTTTCTTAATTCATATCTGGTTATTCATATCCACAGTACCTGTCACCCTTTGGTTATTTTCTTGTTTTGTTGTCTTCAATGTGAATTCACTTAACAAGGTGAATTCAGTTATCTAGTTTTAGTCCAGGGCTGTCAGACCCCATATGAACTACTTTGCACCTGTTTATGTTAAATTTCACTTGCTATTTGAATGCCCAGATTGTTTGTTTCCTTGAATTATTTATAAGCTCAATTTCCATCACCACACCACTCAGATTAATACTGTTCACAGAACCCCCTTGTAATATCTGATATTAAGAAACTCACTGAACCACTGTGGTCCTAAGACTGATCCCTGTAAGACCCCACATACTACCTTTGTGTTTTAATAGTCTCCTTAACTGTCACACTATCGTCTAGTACTCGGTCACTCTTCTACCCATTTTATTAGCTTTTCCAGCCCAGGGTTCATTCAACTTACCTATTAGTTTCCCTTAAGGAACTAAGTCAAAGTACTCAAGGATGTCTAGGTAAACCATATCCATTGCATTTATTGTCAGGTTCCTCACTAATCCCATCACAGAACTGGAGTAGACTGGACTCACTTGACTTGTTTGCCGCAAAATAAGGTTAACTGTTAACTTTAAACTTATCTGCCTCTAAACAATCACTTTGCCTTTGCCATCAGTATCTTCTCTATAACCCATTCCTGATATTGAGCTTAAGATTATTTGCTTGCAGTTTCCTGGGTCATTTCCAGTAATGCATTTGTGCAGTGGTAATACTGTGGCTTCCTTCCATTCCACTGGAACTAAGCCTTTGCCAAGCAATTGGTTAAAGAGCTCTTATATGGGATCTGTGGGTCTATATTAGAACACCAGACATTCAGAATTTCGAGGGTTCTAATATCGACCTGTTTTCAGCGAACGCTGAAAATATCGAAGAAACAGAAAACTAATTTTTTTCCTAGGGAAAGAATTTGGTTGTCCGTTTATGTTGCTTCGGTATTTTCAGGGCTGTGGTGGAAGGTTACGAGTCGGGTTCAGGTAAGTGTGCGATTGTGTGGACGTGAGGGTTAGGGCGGGTTAGGTGAGTTAGGGTTAGGGCGCAGGTCAGGTAAGTGTGCAATTGTGTGGACGTGAGGGTTAGGGTGGGGTAGGTGAGTTAGGGTTAGGGTGCGGGTGAGGTGACTGTGCAATAGTGACAGACCTTAGGGTTAGAGTTTGGGTTAAGGTAAGTGGATAGCTAGTGCTGCATGTTTAGTTAAGTGTAGGGTTAGGTGTAAGAGTTTAGGTGTATGTGTGTGGATTGCTGTTTGCTTGGCATGCTTGTGTTGTGTGTATGTGTTTTGGAACAGTGAATTTTTTCCCTAGGAAAAAATTTGCTGTTCTGAATGTTCAGTGTTTTAAATTTTGATTCATAGGGTTTGATATTAGAACACTAGACATTTTGAATGTTTGATGCTCTAATATAGACCTGGATCTGCAAGCATACTGACCAAGTTCATCTGGAACATTGGAGGTATACCTCTGATGTATTGTGCTTTGCCTTTACTAAGTTCCTTAATCAATATTGCTACAATGTTCTTAGATATGAGACCACATGTTAGGTATCATCTCCTCTTGTCTTATCCCCTTCCTACTTTGGTGTTTTCTACCTCCTTCTTTTTTTAGAAAAAAGAGATGAACAATTAAGGATTTCTGCCATGTGACCATCCTTACTGTGTTCCCTACCCTTATTTTGCATTCTATGGAGTTCTGCTTTCACATTCCTTTATTCACCTCTACATTTTAAAATAATAATAACAATTAAGAAATAAGTAACAACTATGCTCTTATAGGTTCATAGGTTTATAGGTAGGTACTAGGCTATCTGCCCAAGGGCATTTATAAGCCTAGCCAGAGTGTGTCGGCTTTCGCCGCCCCATTGATTAATTAACTGAGCCTCTGTCAAGCAGAGCCAATGAAGTGATCCCAGGGGTGTATTTTCTGTTACCCATCCACTCGTCAAGGCTTCTCTTGAAGAGTATTAGTGAGGGGCTCTGCCTAATGTAGTTAGTAATTTTGTTCCAAAGCATGGGGAGTCTCTGTGACAGGAATCTATCCCTCCAGCATGTTCTATTTATTGTTGTGGCAAGATTTAGCTCACTAGAGTGCGTGGCTCGCAGTGACTTGGATTTCTTTAGGTGGAGCATGTCCATCAATTCTGAGTTGGACATGTCTTTGTAAGTCAGGCAGAGATCACCTCTGAGTAAGCGATATGCCACTGAGGACAGCTGGAGTTTTTTCTGTTGGGCTGCATAGAACATATGTTTGAGGCCAGTAATCCTCTTGGTGAGGTGCTTTTGTGGTCTTTCCAGCTGTTGGAAGTGTCTTGTGAGGTACATCCCAAATGGGGCATTGTACTCTATGATGGGTCTGATGAGTGACGAGTAGAGGGGCACTATAACCTCTTTATTTCTAGATGCAAACCCCTTAGTAATTAGATGGGCCACATAGAAGGATTTCCTAACTACTTTGGCAATATGATTGTCAAAGGAGAGATTACTATCTACCTGGGTCCCCAGATCTCTTATTACCTCTTCTGTATTAAGGGGGCTGCCGCCTATGAGGTAATTCATGGGTGGTTTGTTTTTCCCAAATGGGATCACTATGCATTTTTTGGCATTTAGCTTGAGGTCATGACTTTGACACAAGGTGTCTGTCTCAGTAAGGCCTTTTTGAAGGATTTTCGTGTCAGCCGGAGAGTCAATTATGGCTCCCAGTTTGCAGTCATCGGCGAACGTGGTTAGCCATAGTCCTCCTGTGTTTGTCTGTACTTCTGAGAAATATATGCCGAACAGTAGGGATCTCAGAACCGAGCCTTGTGGAACACCACCCGTGACTGGTTTAGAGTCGGACCTGGAGCCTGCTATTCTTACCGTGTGAGTTTTGTATGTAAGCCAGTTAGCAACCCATCTTGTGATGTAGGGGTTTATGTTCAGGCTGGTGAGTTTTTCTATAATATCCGAGTGAGGAATGGTGTTGAACGCCTTGGTGATATCAAGGTAGGCTGTGTGAACCACCTTTCCTTCGTCTATGGCCTTGGTGACTGTCTCAAAGAAGTCAACCAGGTTTAGTAGGCATGATCTGCCCTTAACAAAGCCGAACTGGGTCGGGTCAAGTGTTTCGAGGTTCCCAATGTCTTTGTTAATGTGTTCCATGATGATGCGCTCCATAACCTTGCAGACCAGGTTAGTCAGGCTTATGTGGCAATAGTTACCAGGGTCAGTTGTGGCCCCTCCTTTGTGGAGTGGAATAACTGTTGCTGTGCACCATTCTATGGGCACGTAGCCTGTGACAAGACTGAGGTTGAACAGCGTGTTTAGGTAGGGGGTTAGTTTGTTCTGTAGTTTGTGCAAGATGCAGCCTGGGACACCATCTGGCCCCATTGATGCTGCGTTTTTGGCTTTTGAAAGGTCTGTTTTCACCTGTGCTTCTGTGATTTCCGGAACACTAAACTTTTCCAGTATTGTTGTGGGCCCTTTTGAAGGTGAGAGGGAGGTGAAGTTTGCACTGAATCTTTCTGCCAGGATGTTGGCAATATCAGTAGGTTCAGTATATTTTGTGCTATTTTGCACTAGCTCAAAGCATATCTGCGAGTTGCCACTTAGATTCTTGGCATAGCTAAAGAAGGCTTTGTGGTTATCTTTCGAATCCTTGGCTATTTTTCTTTCAAAGTTAGCCTTGGATGATTTTATGAGGGACCTTAGTTTCTTGCTGATACTGATCAGGGATGTATTTCCTTCTTGGGGTTTGCTTTTTTTCTGAACTAGTTTCTTCCTTCCATTGTATAACCTGTTTATGGCAGGGGTCCACCAGACTGGTTTCCTTCTCTTAGGGGAGTGAGCCTTGGTCTTGCTAGGGATGGCATGATCCATGCATCCTTGTAGGTGTGCATAGAGTGCAATTGTAAAGGATTCTGCATCTTGGGCAGTGTTATCCTTTAGCGTGGGGGCTGTGAAACTTACCACCTCTGCCTTAAGTAAGGTGAAATTTGCTTTAGAAAAGTTTTTTACTGTGGTTTCCTTGGTTGGGGGTGGTGGTGGGTTGTGGACATCCAGGGTGATTAGTTTATGGTCTGATCTAACCAGTGACAGTTTGACCTCCAGTACGGAACACATGTCGCCCATGTTGGTTATGACCAAGTCCAATATGTTGTGGCCTCTGATAGGGGAGTTTACCAGCTGATCCAGAGCATTTGAGTTGATAAATTCCAGGAAGCGCTGAGCCTGGGAGTTTGTACTCAAGTAGTTTTCCCAGTTAATGGTAGAGTAATTGAAATCGCCCAGTATCAGGGTGTTCGGTAGGACCTTCATGTTTTCCATTGTCTCCAGAAAGGCAGAGTGGTGGTCCTGGGTCATGGAGGGTGATCTGTAGTAGGCCACAATTTGCATTGCAGATTTGCCCACTGTTAGTTTTATCTGATTCCTACCACATCCCTAGCTTTGCTTTATCCTTTCTTATTTGCTTTCACTCACTTACAACTGAATATAATCTTTTGTTTCTTTTTGAACTTTTGGAATATCCTTATTATTTCCTGCATCCCATTTGTTTTAATCGTTTATATAGTAGTAATGTCTTTTTATTCCTTACCAAAGCTCTTGTTAAGTGCTGCATGTAAGCTTTGTTTAATCTTATTCAATTAGGTCTTTATATTATTTATCTTTGCTCCTGCAATGCTAGGAGTAAGAGGTGAGTGTGACGCCTTCAACCAGCTGTAGTGAGGTCCTTAAATGGATGACAGTATACCATTCATTGTCTGTGTTTCCCTTGCAGTAGCTGAATGTTGATCATTCATTGGCTATGCTTCCTTTGAAATGGCTAAATGTTGACCATTCATTGGCTATGCTTCCCCTGAACTGGCTGAATGCAGATCATTCATTGGTAATGCTTCACCTGAATTGGTTGAATGCAGACCAATCAATGTCTATGCTTCCCCCTGAACTGACTGACAGCAGATCATTAACTTGCTTTTCTCCCCCTGCACTGTCTGACAGCAAACAATTCACTGGATGGTGTATTTCACAGGGGTAATTGCAAAGTGTTCATCCGGCTACCCTATTAAGTAGGTAAATTATTTAGTATAGGTGGAATATGATATTGTCTCTGTAGGTCACAGCCCTGTTGATATATCAGTATAATTTTGTATTACTAAATGTATTTATTAACTGAGCAAACCCTCAAGGAACAAATACCTGATTTCAGGGGCATGGGTATAACCAGACATACCCCATGTACACCACAGCATTTTTTAAGAAATCAGAATTTAGAAAAAAATAGTATATTAATCGTGGCTTATGGTAAAATAGGTTGTTAAATAGGTTCATAGGAAGTACCTGGCCAGATGCCCTTCTGTGCTAGTTTAAGCCTAGCCAATTTCCCTTTTGGTGCTTGAATAACCTATCCCATTTGCTTATAGATTGGCCATACCCATCCTGTGGTCAATATTATATATTGCATGTAATAAGAATAGCTGGGTTCATACCATAGATTATTGTGGACCAATGATCTGCTGTGGCAACACATAATGGGAGCAGCCAAAAGGATAATAAGATACTATAGATTATTTGAGGGGACCCATGCATGGATAAAGCATTTAAGTTCTGCCTGTCCATTAGTAGTACAGGGGGCAGTCTTGGGGTAAATGTTCTGTTTTCCATCCATAGATCTAAGTTGTACTTGAAAATGGACAGAAATGAACTTTGTTTTATGTGGAAGGGGGTGTTTGTTCCACGCAGTGGTATCCACTGTGAAGTACACCTGTTCCTCCAAACAATTCTGTTGATGTTGCAGAAAATGACACTTTTTGCTCCTGTTATAGTAGAGAATATTACATTCTGGAAGCTGATGCATAACTCCTGAAATCCTAGCTGCTCCCACAGTCTAGTTATCCACAGCAGGAGCTCTGTCTAATTCAGTGTCTTGCTCAGAGTCACATGATAGTCAAAAGGAGATTAAAGTAATCAACCACAGAACTACAGGATAAAGCTTTTAAAGCCTCTCATAGCCATGACTACCTGTACTAAACTGACAGATACTTCAAGGCAATTCACTATTATACAGGCTATTGAGTGGAGATCTCTGCCTTGAATATAGAGCCTCAACAGCCTATATTATATTAGACCTATTACTTATTCACAATTCCAGTGTTGTTATAAACTCCACTCAAGCAACCTAAATTTTTTTTCGAAAAACTAAAAGAACACGCTGGAAGGATGGGTATGTATCACTGAGAAAACCAGTACTGTCTTCCAGTCCACATAAACCAGAACACTACTATTACTCTATTCAAATGTAATTTGGACGAATGAATGGGTAACTACAATTTACTAATGGCTTAGCACTGCTGGCTCTCAATAAAAAAGAAAGCAAAATTATTCCAAAATGCACTTATTGGGCCCATGATTTCATATTTGTATTGCAAAATATAAAGGCTAACAAGTACCATGGGAATGCAAGGTTAAGCTTCTTAAGATCCTCACAGATCAGTACTCTAGTAAGTAGCTATGAATCTATACACACAGATATTGTGCACACAGATCTCCTACAGTGGGCACAGGCATTATAATAGAGTGTAGAAAACAAGTAAGATAAGACAAAACCTGCTGATCCTGAAAATGTAGCTAAAAATAACTTGCACTAATGGCTTGTAGAGCAGCATCAATGTCACCCTTGGCTGTGGGAAAACCTACTGTGCAATCTTCGGGGAAAATGTTCTGAAAATGTTCTGATGCAAAACTATCCACAAAAAGCATATATAGTTCAACATGGTAATGGGTATTGTCAGCCACTGTTTGTCATGAGAGTGTGTGTGAGAGAGAGAGAGAGAGAGAGAGAGAGCTGCACAAACGTAATGGCTAACTATCCCTAGGGTAAAATTCTGTGTATACAGTAATTAGAACTTGCTGCTAAAGGTGATGATTAAGAACCTAGCAACAATACTCTTTTAGAATGTAAATATTGTTACCTGCTCTACATATACAACACAGCATTACTGTGCAACAACAAACCACAAAACACTCTTAATTCTTATGACGCGGGCAATTCCTAAAATGCATCACCAATAAAGGCAGGTTAAGGAAGAGCATGCATTTTACAGTGTAAGTGCTATACAGTGTTATAGTTATGTAATATGATGTTCGTACACTAGTTTGTTACTCTACTATTGTATTGTGAGCATCTATTTTCTTACTGTGTGACCTCACCTTTCCCCTTAACACAAAGTTCATGAGGCCTATTGCTAAGATATAAGCAATGCAGGTAAATATTGTATATACTTTACTGTTTTTTTTCATTCACCATAATAGCTAGTCACATGCATAACTGTTGTGTACCACATTATACATCATGACAGCCACAACAATCTGTGTATCCTGGGTCTATATTGGCTGCTCAAAGTTCGAGTGTCATATGGTCAACACCATATGATTGAACTTTTGAAAGTTCAAATGTTTTAACGGAGATCTCCGTGCAGTGCGGAATGGGAAAATTTCCCTTTTCTGCACGTAGTGTGATCTCGGAGTTGGTATATTTAAAGAGCGCTGTGTGTGTGTATGTGTGTGTGTGAGGGAGTGCTGGGGGGCTTGGCTCCCTGCTTAAAACATTCAGGTAGGTTATTTGTGTTTTTTTTTTTTTTTTGATGTTCGAACTTTTAAAAGTTTGATCATAAGGTGTCGACCATATGACACTCGAACTTCTAAACGTTCGAGCATCCAATATTGATATCCATATGTGGGTCAAGCTGCTTCTCTCATACAACCTACTACCTGGGTAGCTAGACTAATGATGTCAGCTACCCTCACCTAATAGGGATCATGAATGCATGAACCGTCTTCAGCTGTTCTGCAGCACCTGTGGAATTCGCACGGCTGCATGTTTTGCATGGCATGCCATTGCGTAGAGCTACAGTGCATTTCCTTTTAGTATTTGATGCATCTGCATGTCTGCAGTGCTGCATCTTGTCAGTTCTATTTTAGCCATAGGCCATCTACCCATTTCAATGCAAGTGCATTCCCTTAGATGGAAAGTACCGGAGTGTGCAGCCAAAAAGGGCCACTTGGATGATTAAGAGCTTAAGAAATATGTAACTACGAAGTCAAGATCACTGGGCAATGAAATATGAAGATAGTCTGATGGCAAAGAATATGCATAAATAGGACCATATTATCCACCAGGTGGCGTCTGCTCCATTATATCTATATGTTTGTCTGTTTATCTATCTACTTACCTATCCCTCTAGCTAATCAATCTATTTATCTGTCTATCTGACCTATCTAATCTGTCTGTCTCTGTATCAGTATTGATTGTCTATATAGCTTGCTATCTATCAGTCTGTCTCTCTATTTATTCAGTTAGTTATTTAGTTAGATCATTAGTTATTTAGTCAGTTAGTTATTTAGTTAGTTCATTAGTTATTCAGTCAGTGGGTTAGTTATTTAGTCAGACCACCTAGTATTTTAAGCACATGGATTGGTTGATCTAGCAAGAACCATGAAAAGCTAGACTATGAGTATACAGTAGAAAACAAATCTACAAGAACCATGAAAAGCTAGACTATGAGTATACAGTAGAAAACAAATCTACAAGAACCATGAAATATATATATATATATATATATATATATATATATATATACAAAGTAAATGAAATAGGTACAAAGTCAGATGCTGACTGCAGTCATTAATAAACCAAATAAACCAAATGTAGAAAAAAATGTCAGTATGTGGAAGATAACATAAATCCACTGTGAAGCATTTTAATTAATAAGGCGTAACTGGTCAGTATGAAGTACTGCGACTTAAAGGCATATTAACATACATAAAGATAACAAAGTATAACTATACCAATAATATTAGCAAGCATAACAGCAAGAAAGGTAGCCCACTGCCATAAAGGGATACAGCCCTAAATACAGCTCAGGTGATACAGGTGTGGTTAGTGGGCTGGATATCCATCAGAACTGGCAGAAGAAGGATGAGTGTGCCAAATGTGGAACAAATGGGTGGACTTAACTGCCAAAGCCATAATCCTTTGGAGGAGGGGTGGCAATGCTAGGGACAGACATGGAGTAGCCAATCAGACCAAGTTGTGTATGTGGTAGCTTTCATCTCAGGTGCAGGGCAACAGGCAGTTACATCCATATAGGCATATTGGCTGTTGTGGCAAAGTCAGTTATACATATTTCAGTCAGGGTAGGGTTTAGAGCCTATATAAATATAACTTCATTACCTGGATGCCATCAAGGGTACAACAAACCACCATAGATGCCTTGATGATGGTCCCTACTGACAGTTCTCTCCACTGTGCTGAGGATACCGTGCACATGAAAATGAGCAGGTTCATGTATGATTAGCAGCAGGCATGGGGGCAAACAGCATGAAAATAAAAACTTTAACAAAATAATGTAAAACATCATAGCTGTGTTGATAGCATTATGCAAAAAGGTCTAATGACGACAGATGGTTTCAGACTGCAGAGCTGCAGACTGCAAGTGCAGGTTCCCCAGTCTTTTCATTACTGAAAAAGATTTAAACCACCGTTGTGTTTCAAAGTTTTTTACAGGTGGTAGAACTGAAAACCACATGAGGGGATAAGGAAGAAAAAGTCTTTCTCTCTCCAATCCGTAGCCTTGTTGTAGTTACTGTGACTTAATGGCATCAGACTGTCTAAGAGTGTACTGTGTAGATGTCTTACTTGATATGTTGTTGTCAGGAATTAGTGAGGCCATTGTGATAGAAACTGTAAAAAGAAATTCAAAAAATAATCTGCTTATTCTCTGACAGGGAATCAAGTGTATGTTTGGATTTTCTGAAGTGTTTTTCCCTTTACGTGATAGAATCATGATAATAATGATTTTGTTTCTAAAGGTTTGTAGTTTTGTAAGGCTGGTGCTCAAGGCATCACCACATACAGAAAGATAGTAATCATTCTGAGGTATGACAGCACCTTTAGAAATTGCTTCACGAGCTTCAGCTGATATGCTTGTAACCTACAGTACTCCTGGGTTTGATTCCCACAACATCTATTTTCTTGCTGTATGACCATGAGAAAGTCCCTTAAAGAAAACTCCATCATAGAACTAAAAGAAATCTGTTTTTCCACTCACACACTCTCTCTCTGTTTTCTGAGTTATTTTAACATCTCAAAATCCCTCTGACTGCTTCTTATAGAATTTTAATATATTTTATGCAAAATGGCTGTTAATGGGGTTTGACATATCAATGTGATCTTATTTTTCTTCAAACCTTTCTCTTTCCCATAATACATTTCAAGTCTGCTTTATATGAGTCATGTAGTGTATTCCTATTCCATTGACATATAATGGCATTAGTATCAGTCACTGTCATCTTATATACTGTCTGTAAAAGACGGCTTCTTTTATTTCTTGAAATGCCCTCATTTGTGTGTATTTCAGGGCTTATTTTACAGTACAATAAGGAATTATACAGCTGCATCCAAAACAGTTGCCAAATTTCAGGCCTTTGTTCAAAGTATCTTTTTGTAGTCCAAGATGAATTGAGAGCCCCCTACACTTTGACAAGTGTGCTGATGCTTTACAAGAATCACAAGAAAACATATTTTCCTGACTTTTCTCTAAATGTCACAGAAATCTTTAATATTACATTCAAGCCATCTTATAAAGTAAAGTAGTTTAAACAACAAACATTTAAAGTTTAAACCTTAGCATTTCAATACTGTGATGCTGCTTATGTAAATTTGTCAAAAGAGGTGCCAACTGCCTTTAAACCATTGACTGATCAAATTGCTGTTTTGCTATGAAAGGCAAGGCTACATTGGAAGCAGCTGTGAATCAGTTATTTTCCTCTCTGCAATAAAGACAATGAAAAACAGTTTCACTCCTCTCAGTCTTCTTTACAGCAGCCTGAGCTCCTGACTAGACATTACTCTGTGTGACGTGTCATGCAAGTGTAGACAAATTCCTCTGCAAATTCTGTGAGAAGTTAAGCTTTAAAAAAGTGGGTGGTCTTTCCCTTCCTTTGATACCATAGTGAGGAAATGAAAGTTTTATAAAGTACCAGCAGGCTCCAGGTACCTACACAGTACTGGAATCATATTGTAGGGAGAAAATCAACCTAAGAGATTAATTAAATTGTAGTAGAAGGTGGAGTTTTCCTGTAAAGAGGCAGTGCTCCTGGGCTGTGCCTGAAGATGGCACATGAGGATCAGTGCTCAATCCCAGTTAACATTTTTTATCAGTACAAAGAGATGCAAACATTTTTCTGTGTTAACTGTTGCACATGCATTCATTTACTAGTGCCTACGTTATTGCCTTTAGGATCACAAAAAGCTACAGTCTATCTTGGAACCCAAAGAGAAGAAGAGAATACATTCTGGGTGGGACATTAGTCCCACAAATACACACACACACACACACACACACACACACACACACACACACACACACACACACACACACACACACACACACACAATATTAGTTTACAGCATGTACAATTTGCCTATAACCATGTCTTTGGGACCTCATAGGAAACCAAAGACATTGGTAAAAAGCCTCAAGATCACAGAGACTAAGTGCAGACACTGCCTCAAAACCATATGGATAAGATCAGAAGAGGAGATCCAAGCATAGTGCGACAACAGTGCTACCCACTGCACAAATTTGCCACCTATAATTGTATATGACAGTTGAGTTTATCAGAGGTAAATTTAATATGGCATTTAAAGGACATAGAATGATCTGACCAGATGTTGAATCATTTGTTAAGCATTGGCTCTCCATCTAAGAACTACTAATCTTCAAATTTCTCCTGTTATAATAAACTTTGTCCTTCTGTCACTGCAGGCAAATGCAATATGTAAGGAGACTTCATATGTTAAATTTAACTAGAATAAATATGGCAGCTTTAACGTCTTCCTTAAAGATTTTTCTATGCATGTCAGTGTCAGTGGTTCCTAAGCAACACATATCACTTTTGATGTGAGAAGATCAGAAAACTGAGGAGTCTATTCCCACACCAGGTGATTGGGGTCATTTCCCAGTAACGGCACTGCAGTGCAGCATATAGGTGATGCTGTACCCCTGAGAGTGTTATACTTCAGGTTAGAAGTTCATTTGAGTTCTCATCTGCCTGAGTTGGTGACAGATATGTAGCTGGCTATTCAGGTGTCCAGTGCTATTCCATAAATTGGCAACCCTCCCCCCCTTCTTCAGGTTGAGGAACAGAAAAAGGTCCTCCCTATCCTCAAACTTAAGAAGCCAAATAGAAAGGGAAAAAAAGTTATCATTTCCACTTCAACTGTAGCAAACTACTTGTTACATTGTAGCAAGCAGCTACAACAGAATATGCCACACTGAGAGTGCTAAAGCACTTCATTTAAGACCACAAATACAATACGAACACTCATTTCTGAATGGCAGTAATGTACTGAAGTCTGATCAATATCTGTGATCATGCCCCCTATCACTTTGCACCCATGGTGGTTGCCCCCTTCACCCCACCCTAGCTACAGCTGTGGTTGGTGATAGTTTACATTGATGTAAAATATCCCATGACACTTATTGAAAAGAGAAAGAGAATTTCCAGATACCCTGACCAAACTTCCCCTAGTGAATATGACTGCCACCTCAGGTCTCTGCTGAAAAAAGCCCACTGACCTAATGAGATTAACCAAGTCTATAAATCATAAATAAAATAAAAGACAAAATTTCCCGTTCCAAAGATAGTAACATGCCAATTTTGTCTTGCATAGACTAGTCTGACCCTGTGAATACTCTAGATGAGAAAAAAACAAAGAACGCTTTATATAGATTTCTACAACTCAAATAAATGGTGAAAAAGTATAAGGGGAGAGACAGAGAGACAAGCAGGCAAGTCACAGTATGTTAGGAGATTATGGGAACTTATTTTAGTTCTGTAATGAAGAAAATTAGTAAATAAAGCAGGTGGTTGAGGTAAGGAATTTCCATCCTTAAAATGGTTCCGGAATAGTATTCTGAAAAGCAGTCAAAGATGGGTGAGTGGGGTTTGCAAAAGGTGTTAGCTGCAGGATCATTTGCAATAGGTAAAAAGCCAAAAATAATGCTATTACAAGGTATTACATGCCTCATTGGTGCACAGCTTATAGGTTCATAGGTCCGTAAGTCCTTACTAGTATATCTCTCAACTATCCCTATTTTTCAGGGAGATCCCTAGTTTTGGCTCAGAATGTATCTCTGTCCCTCCTAATCCTTCCTAAAACTGGTGATTTAGAGAAAAAAGGTGGTGGGCTATACTTAATAATGTCAATAATTAGAGTTACAGACTTCCTTTACTTTGCATAATGTATGTTAATTCATATTCTCTTAATCTGTCAACCTGAAAAATCAAGACTATTAATATTTTAAAAAGTGTTCTTGATTGTCTCCAGTTATTTCTGTATTTGTTACTGATTCTGGATGTAAGCAGTTGACAGCTATGCTTACTTGGCTATTGGTCTGTGAAGATCTTTACATTCCCATAGTCGTTTTTTTTTTTGCCCTTAGATTATACATACAAATAACCCCGAGATGGGACAAACAATGATATGTTAGAAAATGTGCATGTCTCTCCTATCCATTCATCCAAAAATATATAAAGGACTTCATCACAATCTGAATCACACAAAAAATACTTTGATTAAAAGCTAGACACAGTCATGTGATTGAACAGCATGTCAGCTGATAAGACTATTCAGTGCAATTTAAAAAGACAGACTTCTCCAAACGTTTATATCATGATACAAAAATAAAATTAAATTAATTGCAATAGATATACATATATATACACACACACACACACACACACACACACACACACACACACACACACAGACATATATATATATATATATATATATATATATATATATATATATATATATATATATATATATATATACTCACTTGGATTTATGTTTTTATTATGTCTCAGTAAAGTAAAAGAAGTACTTTGTTTTATTTAGCATGAAAGACAGTTCCACAGAAACAGCATTTTCCATGATGCATACTTATCCCTTCAGCAAGTTCTATTCCCCTTGCCAAAAGGGCTCAGATCCCTTAAGTAGGTGTGTGCAGCAGATCTGATGGAATAGGATCTGTATGATACTGAAAAAATGGATAATGCTTTGAGAAAGTCTGCATAGTTTTTATTATTTAGGGTCATTTGTTATGTTTTACTGAGAAAGCATTGTGGTCATTCCAGTTATGACAAGTGTTTGGACAGGTATATGCAGAACTCAGTCACTGACCTAATGAGTGCCAAGTTCAGTGGAATGATTCTATTCCTGTACCTTTTAGATACAAGTTGTGCAATAAGAAATGACTTCCTTATAATAGTTGATACATAGTGATTAAAATTATTGACGGGGGGGTGGCTATGGTCAGAACAAGGTGAAAGAAGAACATTTAAACACATTTCCTTGCAGGTCATACAAATCATGAATAATTGATACACTTCACATATTTCACGTTGCTTAAGGAAAAAAAACATATATCACCCAGTTGCAGGGTTAGGTGGTGTAGGGCTAGATTTGTGAAAACATGGTATAGACCTATATATCTGTCATTTATTTGACACAAGGACTAGGAGATAAGTTATGTGTGAACAGCAGCAATAAAATAAACCAGAAAAGACTTATAACATTTTTTTCTTTATGAAATTTTCTGAGTATCATTTAAAGGACTCGTAGAAAAAAGGAACACAAAAGAGAGGAGGTTGATTGTTTACATGTAAGCTATGAAATGCCAGGCACTCTAGCTGGACTCTTGGTCTTATGTTTTGTTTCTGCTGTTATGGCTTCCCTATGGTCTATGTTCTATGCATATCGGAGATCTACCACTGTGACTGTTTGCTGTCAGCTTCACTTGGGGGACATTTTCGGATATCTAGCACTTTCCATTAACAAAACACAACAAGCCGTCTCATGTTCTGTCTTTCCAAACTTCTGTCATGCACTCCCATTCACAAAGATTCCATTTGCTGTAGAATGTCATCACCTAAATTACTATACATTTTAGATTGTTGTTGGCTTGTATCCCATCACCCTTGTTTTTCATCATTCTATTGTTCACATTACAACTGTGGTAACTGTGACAGAGGCATGAATAGGGCACAGTGTTTTATTGGTGTGAAGGATATACAATTGTATAGGAGGAGATGTGAAACATTTCTAAAGGAAGTATTTCACCAACAAAATATAGATCTCAGAACAAAAGCTTTGTGAGTTTGCTGAATTTATGCCATGTTAACTGACTGCAACCCAGGTGACTGTGGTTTGATTAGCAGCTCATTTGCCATGTTGGCGATATCGTGGGGAGAGGGACTAAGTAGGGTTAGCCTGTTCCCCTGTCTTAAAGGGAAAGGTGGGACATCATTCTCTGGGCATGATCTCCATGGTTGAAACCTTTGTAGAAAATGAAGATTACATAGGAATGCTGCTTGCAAGATGAGCCTGGGTCATTGATTGCATCTCATGGAGGCATTAGTGTACATCATGGAAGCTCATTACATGGAGAACCATCACTCTCCACTGCCATGCACAGGGGATGGTATGTCTCGGTGCCAAAAAAAAAAATCTGATTCCTTAATATGCAGGTGAAGTCTCCTGCTCCCAGTTTACCTGACTCACCTCAGGAAATGTCTTTGTCATAGGGTTCTCACCCAAGGGTTTGAATGGATCTGTTGAGTAAAAGGTGCAGACAGAATTCATAATCATCAAAGGGGAACAGGGCAAAAAATACAGCAAAAGAGGGTCCCTGGAAGCATTATGTTATGCAGGAGTGACAAAAATATCTGCTTTTAAAGTGTTTGACATTAGCATACATTAAAGCCATCAGTAGGTCTTCACCATACCTCTCAACCTCTTAGTGCAAGAAATCTGGACACAGCCTAAAATAATGGGGGGCAAAGGACCAAACATAGGAACAGATTTTAAATAACAAGGTTTGTATTAGCATGCATGTATTAAAGGATATAAAGTTTGATCTGTCATTATTTAGTGACTTCAATCCTCAGTGATTTGCCTGAAAATTGCACATTTTATGAGGAACAGATGAATAATATGAGACAAAAATCTGGACACTTCTCTGAAAATATGGACAGTTGAGAGGTATGGTCTTCATAGTTGTACTTTTTGTTGACTTCCTACAAAGATGGCATACTAGAGACATATAGATTGGGGAATAAGTCACAGCAACAAAAGTTGTCTTACTGGTTGCAAACTACTAAAGTACACAAATGAATTTAAGTACAGTACTGCACATTTAAGTCAAGTAAACATACTCCGCATGTATACAGTGTGTGTATGTGTGTGTGTGTGTGTGTGTGTGTGTGTGTGTGTGTGTGTGTGTGTGTGTGTGTGTGTGTGTGTGTGTGTGTGTGTGTGTGTATTTCCTCTGTTTCTTCCCACAACTTTTTGTTCACCACACTGTCTCACCTACCTGCATACTTCTCAACTGTCCAGATTTTTTGCAGAATGTCCAGATTTTTATCTCATATTTTTGGTCTTTTCCTCATAAAATGTGTGGTTTTCTCCCCTAACAGTGGGATGATCTCAGGACTGAAGTCACTAAATAATTACATATATTTGGCTTTTGGACTTTAAATACTTCAGAAAACGCACCTTAACACAAATCTTGTTATTTAAGCACATTTATAAGTTTAAAAAGCAATATTTGAAATCTGTGCCTATTTTTGGGCCATTTTCACCCCATTATGTCAGACTTTGTCTAGATTTCTTGCACTAAAAGGTTGAGAGCTATGCCTACCTGCTGTAAATCAGCCCTTGAAAGTGAGACTAAGGGATAGTCCAGTCTGTGGATCAAGCCAGGACAACCCTAACTTCCATCATTGCACTAGCTGAGATGCCTCTGAGCAATACAGCCTGGGAAGTACCTTATATGTTCTCCCTCTGGAACCTGCTATGTCAACTACTCTGCAGTATGGTATCGTAAGCCTATTAGCTACTACCTGCAGTACCTCTTACACTCCATACATCAGCCATACTATCTTGTCCCCAGGATAGACAAAGTGGCATAAGCCAATCACTTCCATGCCCAAGCTGTACCCTTTCCACTATTAAACCCTGGTAATCTGTGTCGTAGGGTCATAGCTGGTATCTAACATGTTTTGATGAGCAATATGACAACATTTTCATACCCTTAATGTAACAATAGGTTAGGAAATATAACAATTTTCTGTCCTGCTCATGTGTCATGTTTCACCAAGACACAGCACAAGGACTATAAATGGCAGTGCAATCTTGATTTCTGTCTGTAGAAGATTACATTTCTTCCCAGATGAATTCTGAGAAATTAAGTAAAGCAACAATGTTGCCAGAATGACCTGAAGCCTGTTTCAGAACACAGAAAGCCAAAGTTCCCAACCTCCTTTCAGCTGGTATCACATGACATGTTTTTTACTTCTTAAGGAAAGGTATAAGAAGCAATCCTACTGTGCCATCTGTCCTGAGCCGCCTTTCCTGATCACGCTTCTAGTTATTCTCTTTCTCATGTCTAGAGCATTAGTGACATCACTAGTTCTTACATATTAAGCATGTTTGTCTTTGCATTATCTACACCTACTTTTATTCTTAATCACATTTGCCCCTACAGATTGGTGCTCAAATTTACGTCACAATGCTGGGATACTGGAATACAGCTGATACAGGTGGCCATTATTGGGAACAGTATCGAACTTCAGAAATACTGAAGGTTCTAGTTCTATCGTTTTTTTTTTTTTTTTTTTTTAAGTAGCATTACTTCTCAATTTAATTCAGCAACACTGAATTCCCCAAAACTGTGTATTAAAAACATCGTAAAGTAGTAAGAATGAGAAAAAAATGCTGCCAAAATGCAAAGCATCAGAAAAAGCTGCTGCAGTTAAATGAAGAATGTGGCATTGATAAAACATAAATCAATGAATTAAAAAACATCCATTCATCAAACAAGCTGGTATAGTGTACAATGCATACAAATCAAAGAACGGCATAAACACTCAATTGACAATTGCACCCTGCAGAGTATTTAACTTCATCTTAGATTTATTTTTCTCGCTATAATACCACCCAAGCGTAGTTGCGTACCCAGAAACTTTTCAATATCTTAAATTTTCATCAGGTTTATTTAATCTTGCCAAAGGTCACGATGTTCTACCATTTCCCAGTTCAAATATCAGTTTCAGTGAGGGCTTTGCCTGCTCTTACTGTAGTTTTCACTGTTAGTTAGAACCCACAACTTAACATGCTGAGACCCTGCCTTTCTAAGGTCACTAAAGTGTTGAGAGATCACAAAAAAACAGTTAAAGTAAAACTTTTTTCCAAAGAGTTAGTTGTTGGAGGAAGGATTATATCCATGATAGGATTAATGAAAAATTAATTCAGCTCAGCATTATCCCATACGTAGCTCACTGGAGAGACAACTGGCTAATTGACAGAATCCGTGCCAATAAGGTTGGGGGTGTTTGCTCTAGACAGAAAAGCTATACCAGTAGTGTCTTACGGGGCTTTGTACTGGTCTCACCTCATCTTTGATAGATTCTTGTCTGGCAGGAATATCAATTGACTATGGCTAACCATGTTTACAGATGATAGTAAACTGGGGGCAGTCATCAAATCCAGTACTGATATTCACATTCTCCGGCAAGGGCTAGACTAGACAAATTCATGTCATGTTAATTGTGGGATTATCCAAAGTATAATATCAAGAAATTCAGCCAATCTGGATGACTAGTTGAGCGATCACAAATTATCATTTGGGATACGTGTGAAAAATAATAGTCAAAGTAGCATGGTGGTGCAGTGATTGGGGGGGGGGGTTCCAGGTGCTTAGTTTTTGGCTCACATTCCAAAGACAGACAGTAGGTGTCTTGGACACTCTAAACTGGTCATACGTGAGAATACATGTGTGTTTGGGTGTGCGTGTGTGCATGTGTGTGTGTGTGTGTGTGTGTGTGTGTGCATGTGTGTGTGTGTGTGTGTGTGTGTGTGTGTGCGCATGCATGTGTGTGTGTGTGCATGCACGTGTGTGTGTGTGTGTGTGCGTGTGTGTGCACATGCGTGTGCCTGTGTGTGCATGCACGTGTGTTGTGTGTGTGTGTGTGTGCGCGCACATGCGTTTCTGGTATGGAAGAACAACCATGGCAGAGCTAGTCACCTGGCAGTGTGAACATTGGCCCTAGATGATGGTCACTGATGTGACACTTTGGCCCTATGGGTAAAAGAGGGTTATGGATGGATATGTGAGGAAATTCTACATAAAGGGGATGAAGTCAGCCTCTCACTACTATCGACTGATATGGCTGAATTTTTAATTTTGTGTTTGACGTTAAGTAGAGTAGTAAGCACTGAAAGTATGAAAAACAGAGACACATTAAATTGCAGCCTTACCTAAATAAAATGGCAAGTGCTCTAACTTTTGGCCAGTGAATTGTGGCTGCTCTTCATCATGTAACTGAGAAATACTAGAAGCTGCTTGAAGCCGCCTTACTAGGTCTAAGAAGTATCAAATGACAAGCACAGAAAAGAGAACTGCTATTCCTGACACCTAATTATGAGAATGTAGATAAAGGCACATAAAGCTGCTAGAATATCAATTTTGAAATCGTAAACAAAAAATAATTGCAATGTAGTTACTTTGTCTGAAATAAGATTTTAATACCCCATGAATCTTTTTAAGCAGCAGTGCAGTGACAGTAACTAAGTAAACAAGAAAGAATGAGATTTTACTAAGTAAACAAGAAACAATGACATTTTCCAGGCACTGCCAATGAAGTTAGTGATTCAGTGCTATCATTAAATGTGAATGCAGAAAAAAAATCTTACTTATTGCACATACTGTAGGCTTTGTTAGATAATGTGGATACAAACTGCATTGTGTGTGCAACAGCAACTAAAAAACAAACAATTTTATCAATATGACAAAGCCAGGCTCAGCCATTTTGTGGAATAATATTACAATGATACATAGGCTTTAGCACTGCACAGAAATTCAGATATGCTGGATTTTTTTTCAAACTTTTGATGGAATTCCCCATAAGTCTAGAAAAACAGGTGCTGCATATTGCTTCAGGTGAGATTTGTGCTGCAGACAAGCAGTGATATGTGTCTGGCCCTCCTAGAATGGCAGCAGTGAGAAGACATATGTTAGATATTCAGTGCACTTTGCTGTAGCCTTTAGCACAGGATTCATTTTTCTTGTCTGCAGCCCTCACAGAGAGCATTATTTTTGGACTGACTAGATCAGGAGGTACTAAACAGAAGCATCAGTCCCCTGGCATGATAGGAGTATATCTTTCCATGCTGGTGACAATCTGGGTTTGAATACTGTCCTAGGAATTAAAAGGCCACCTGAGAAGACTGGAATAGGTGGCTGACATCTAGGTAGCCTGCCTAGGATGGGAAGGCATACGTTTTATCCATTACAACTTCACTCTTATTAAAGGCTAGGAGTACATCTCAGAAGAAATACTTCTACAGCAATTACCCACTGTTCATCTAAGCCAGAAGACGTGCATGCTACTGGCACATATACCGAATTCTACCACTTATACACAGTGCACTATTCATCCAGCGGAGTTAGGCACCATACCTCTCAGCCATCCAGAATTTCAGCAAATGCCCTGATTTATGCCTCATATATTTGTTCTTTTTCCTCATGAAATGTGTGGTTTTCTGACAGACCATTAAATATTAAAGTCATTAAATAAAGACAAGCATTTCAGTTTCAGACTTCAAACCCTTCAGAAAATGTATGCTAATGTGAAACCTGCTGTGCTATCAACATTCTAAGTTTGCAAGAGCCATATTTAAACTCTATGCCTGATTTTGGACCTTTGTCCACCCATTATCTTTGGTTTTGTCCAGAATTTGTGCACCAAAAGGTTAGTAAGTATGTTAAGCACATATATAAAAATCACCTCTGCCATATATTTTTAATGGCCTATGTGTCTAACCAGGTGCTGTTTCTTACTCCTTCCCAGGAGTTTGCACATTAAGGTTCTGGCCCCCATTAGGGTCAGACTCCACCTCAGTGGGATGCATAGGGTTGAACCAGCAAAGCATTGAACCCATGTGTTACCTGGGGTTCCAAAGATACGAGGCCAAAGGTAAGGCAGAGCAAAGGGCCAAAAAAAAGATACACTGTTGAGAAAAAGAGTTATTTGCATCCTAAGCTCTTGAGGTGCATTCCCTGCCCTGAGTATGTATATGGCTACAGAAAGGCAACCAATAAACAGCAAGCTCATGAAATGTGTGCCACTGAGTGCCAATGGCTTTTTTCACTGTGCCACTCACTGACTATTCAAAAACTGAAGCTCATTTAACAGACTATACTGCCCTGTGACCAATATCACCACCACCATTCAAAATTCAGGCTGAATATCAGGCAAGGCAACTTCCCTTGTTTTTCTGTCTTTATCTCTCAGATGTCACAGTTTTGTTAATGTGGAGCCTCAAATGGTGACATGGCATTCAAGAACTATGAGTGAAAAGCAATGCATGTGTGCATCATACAAGTGAGCTACAAACAGGTGAACAAATACAACGTAACTGTGTCACTATGAAATGTGTATAACCAGCTGTTCTACTACATACAGCTAACTTGAAAGATAAAGTATTAACCTTCACGTGAATATTTCAGGGTGCTGTGCCCAGTCTAAAGTGTATTTGTAATATATAACTTTGTGGTTTCATGATAAGATATTTACCTTACTGCTCAAGGGCAGTTTTCAGTTTGACCTCTGTTTACTGCCTGTGATTTTTCTCTTGTACCTCCTTTTGGACTTCCGCGGTGGTGCAGCGGTAGTGTTGTTACCTCACATCAAAAGGTTCTCCCGTTTGATTCTTGGCTTGGGTTGGGAGTGCCTTCTGTGTGGAGTCTGCATGTCCTCCCCGCGGTTGAGTGGGCGTTTGAAAGACATGTGTTGAATGGGCGTGCCTTTGTTGAAGGTTGGGCGTTGGGGTGGCAACTCGACACCATAAAAATCAACTGCCAATCATTAGTGGACTGCAGTTCTGCCGTGTCGACCCCTAACCAGGGAAAGACAAACAAGAACAACAACAACAACATTTTATATTCACAGAAATATGCTGATTGATTAGTTGCACTAAATTGCTTATGTATATTTTATTTATCCTTGGGCCTGGTATATGTCAGGAAAAGGCCCACAGACCAGCCCATTTAAGCAGTTAACAAATCAGAAAAAATAAATAAGTAAGCAAATCAAATCAAATAACTAAGTAAAGTTGTATGCTTGTAGAAGAAAAGTTTTATACTCCTTTACTGATTTTCAAGCTGTACTTAAAGTTTACACCCCAGCCATGTGCACAGAGACATACTACATGCTTGTATCGATACCAGTCTCTTCTTCCATTTTACTGAAGTCAGCAGTGAGATTAAGAGTTCTTACTACAAAATGACATACTACAGAACATCATGACAACAGCTACCAAGTAAACACATGGTCACTTGTTCTTTGAAATAAAAAGAAACTTTTGGATATACTCTGCAATATTCATACATACGTGACTGCCAACATGATAGTACCAGTCCCTGTAAAAGACTTATTAAATGCAAAAGGCCTACTGTAGAAGTGCACACATCATAAATAATGTTCAAATATCTCCTGAAACACTACTATCCAACAGTTGTATATTGTTTATTGCTCATGCAGCTTTGGCTAATTATGCTTTAAAACACCATCTTAAATAATATCACTATTCCTCTAGGTCCAATATACTTTTCAGTTTCCTACCATCATATGAAATTTGACAAAGGCATTTGGTGTGATCATCCTTCCATTTGTTGTGGGTATTGTGGTCAATCATTCTCTCATCTGAGATTGATAGTTTGATCATCCTTCTCTTGATGGTTAGAATTGTGTTTATCCATCCATCCATCCATCCATCCATCCATCCATCCATCCATCCATCCATCCATCCATCAGCTTTGGTCAGTGGTAAGGTCATCTGTCCATCTATGATTGGTGATATGGTCATCTTTCCATTTGTGCTGGGCATTTGGTCATCCAGTCATCTTTGGCTGATGGTATGATCATTAATTTATCTGTGGTGGGTATTGTGGTCATTCATCCATCCATTCATGCATATTAGAAAGATTGACGATCCTTCCATCTGTAATGGGTTGCCTGGTTACTTGGGTACATGTCAGCTCATAGAAGGTAGTTTTAGTGAACATAAAAAAATTCAAAAAAAAAAGTTTACCAAAACCACCTTCAGTGAACATTAAAAGATTTTTTTAAAGGGAGCATGTCTCTCTGCCTACCCATGTGGGTGTCAACCCCAGACCCCTCAGAATTATGTATAAGAAGTCTGAGGTTGCACAATAGTTGAGAAAAAGGCAATTTCTACTGTGGGCAAAAACAGTTTCAATGAACATCTTTCAATTGTTTTTCACATATGCTGAAACTACCTTCAGCAATCTAAAATGGACCTGATTAGTTTCCTGTTTTGCCAGTTTTCACATTTCTAGTAGCTTTCTAGTAGCTATGATATCTGAAACACATTTACACAGTACAATCTTATCTTCAGCACGCCACTCTGGGGTGAGAGTACTGGAGGTAACTTATCCTTAAAACTGGTTTAACTGTTCTCAAAATAATAAGAGTTGGTTTCTTTAAGTCACTGAATAAAATATTTAATTTGTTAGACATAAAAAGGAAGGCCACAGCATTTGAAATCAGTGTATACTTAACAAAAGCGTGCAAACTGTCCATCACAGAGGAAGACATCTAGGCATTCTCTGCATTTAATTGAATTTAAGTAAGACTTCTGCTGATGCTTGCTAATACTAAATGTTAACACTGCAGGAAGTCTCTGATTCTTGCACATGTCATAAGGAGCCAATCAGGAGCCTGCAATGTAAGCCCATGTTAATTGACTGCTGCTGAGCCTCACATGCAACATCAGATTGGCCACCAAACCTTGACCCCCCTCCCCCATACTGCTTCAAATGTAGCTAGCCATTCACAAGGGGTATCACACTAACCTCTTTCTCTCTGCTTCTCCCCCTCCATTACCCTATTTTGTAAAACAGCCAGATGTATCTACCAATAATGCTTCTGTGGGGTAAAAAATGATATCACATTTACTGATACCTTTTTTCATGACATCACCACATTTATGGACATTTCTTTTTTCAGGATTGACTTTGCAATGTCCAGGTTTGTTTTAATTTTGCTTTTATGACATTCATTTTTGCGACAGTCGTGTCCGCTGCATGCATTAATATACATACATCTGTAAAACCTAGCGAAAAAACCTACATTCATGACATAGAATTTTCTCCTAGACATTTAAACATGGTAAATTAGGGGCATGCTTCTTTTCAAGTAACGAAGTGCAGCAATGTAACAAATACAAAGCTACAGACTGAAATCATTAAAACAAATACATATGAGATAAAACTAAAAGTAATGTAACAATATTTTGCCAATGATTTCAAAACTACCAAGGTTCACACTAAGAGATATAGCTCTTAACATTTCATTGTAAAGTATAATGTCTATTTTGTTGGTTTTAACTTCTTATTATATGGAATTTCCCAGATGGATACCATTGAATATAGTGTTGCCTTTTGTTTAATTTATATAGAAACGACTTCAACAAATATATAATTTTGTCTTGCAAGTTCAGTTCATTTATAACTGTGAATTTAAAAAAAATGGGTTAAAAATGAATCTTAGACTGAACTAGTATGGTGAAAAATGTATTGCCCACCAAGTTTTCCCTTTCTTCTTACAGGGAGGGGGTAATTATTTTTAACGTGTATACTGTGGGGTACATAGTGTATGCCTGGCTACATGTGTAGTAACATGGCACAGTTCATTGCAGTATTTTTTTATGGCTGTCATTATTATACCAGTCTATAATGGTTTTTCAAGGCACATTGTAAAAGACAGACAGTTCTTGACACTATATTATTTCCTGCTAAAGTCACAGATACATTCTGCCCCAACTTTGATTGTTTTAACTCAGATATTCCAATTCCACTACAACAGGGGGCATGCCCTTTCTTATCTGCTCCGAGAAGGAATCACCTTCCTGCTGCATTACACAGTATTAATGTTGTTGATTAATTATATAACTGGTTAATGCAGCTGAAGGAGCAGGTCTGGTTAAGTGACAAAGTTACACAAAAGGCAAATGGAGACTGGGGAATCAAACCCAGGACTACAGGAGGAAGCTCATTAGCAATAAACAGCCTTGATTATCTGTACTTATCTGCCAAAATAATGCGCCTAACAAATTTAGTAAAGAAGTCCCCTAATGGTCTAGCAAATCCACCTTAGTAATGCATGTTAACCCTAACACTGCCCCAACCTTAATGTGTAGTTTACCTTAAAAAAGCCCTCTGCATAGCACTACTGCTACATAATACAGGCCAGATACTCACCATGCACAAACCCACACACACACACACACACACACACACACACACACACACACACACACACAAACACACACACACACTAAACTCATCCCCTTACTTAACCCTTACCCTAAAATATTCACACTTGTACTCACATTCCTTGCACCACCACTTAACTTTGTCGACCAACCAGACGTTGCCTAATACAGCCTTTGCACAAATGGCCTTTCCCACAAAATGTACAGCAGTTCACTTGTGTCGCACAAACAACTGTCAAATAATTGAACTGCAACTATACATATACTATATATATATATATATATATATATATATATATATATATTATACATATAAATGGATCTATTTAAATTACTCAAATACTACTTATGTCGACATACATAATAATGAATCAAATTGATCACTATTATGCATGTCGATACACTACTACTCATGTGCTGACAATTAATTTAAGCACATGCAAAACTTAAAAAAAAAACAAAGCTAGCATCTTTTTTTGCAGGGGTGAATGCCCCTGTACCCCACACCCTCTGCAACTTATATATTCTAACTGTGAGACCACAATATCCCTGGAGAAAAGGATATAGTCCCCTACCCGGGGACTGTCAGTCTTGCACGCCTGTAAACCATCTGTTTAGTCAACCAAACAGATGTCAATCAAAGGATCATTCAACAAAGTTTGACAGAACCATATACATCTATATATATTAATTGTATGCCTGCACACAAACACACACACACACACACACACACACACACACACACACACACACACACACACACACACACACACATATATGTATAAACATAAAAGTACTGAGATCAAACAACAGTGGGAAAAGGAAAGTGAACTGAAGGAAAGGAAAGGGAAGGAGAGGAAAGGAAAGGAAATGGAAGGAAAGGAAAGGAAAGGAAATGGAAGGAAAGGAAAGGAAAGGAAAGGGAAGGAAAGGAAAGGAAAATAAAGGAAATGAAAGGAAAGTGAAGGAAAGGAAGGGAAAGGAAAGTGAAGGAAAGGAAAGTGAAGGAAACGAAAAAAGGAAAGGAAAGGAAAGTGAAGGAAAGGAAAAGAAAGGAAAGGAAAGTGAAGGAAAGGAAAAAAGGAAAGGAAAGGAAATGAAAGGGAAGGAAAGGCTCCCTAATCCTCAGTGTCCTCTTTTCCTGCAGCAATAATAACATGGTATGTTTGAGAAACACGAATTGACCAAAATATTTGCACTTAGATAAAAACATAATTCAAATAAACAATAACTGACAAGTGGGTGTGGGTATATTGAGAATTTACCCACAGTTGGAATGGTTTGATCATGATGACAACGCTTGAGAGATTAAACAATACCAACCATCATAGTTGTCAACCTGTTATCGCAAAAAAATCTGGACAAAGTCAAAAATAATGGGGTGGGGGTTAAAGCCCCAAAAATAAGGACAAGTTCTAAATATTGCTCTTATAGACTTAGAAAGTTGCTAGAGTAAAAGGTCTTGAGTTATCATGCATTTTCTGAAGGATATGAAGTCTAAAACACAAATACCTGTCACTATTTTGTGAAGTCAATCCTCACTGATTTGCCACAAAAATCCAGAAAATCTCTAATTTTATGAGGAACAGACCAAAAACATGAGGGAAAAATCTGGACATTCTGTGAAAATCTGGACAGTTGAGAGGTATGCCAACTGTGAGCAAATCTTCATATACCCAGACTTTGTATAATGGCACGGTAGTGTTCCTCCATGTTGTTTCCTCATTTTTTTGCATTTCGTGCTGTACTGTGGATGCATATGAGACTTAGTTCCCACAGTACATCAAGTGCTGTTAAAAACAAGTAATGGAGAAAGGAAGGTCTCTGTTGCTTTTTTTTAACTATAAAATCCAGACAGCTTAGATGTATGAGAGAAAATTCAAGTATGCTATGTATCGGAGCTGAAAATGGATCCATGTGTTTTGTTGTGCCCAGCAAATGAACCTTTTCCACTTACTTGTATAAAGCTTTCTTGCAGAAGGTTTATGGAAATATAAAAGAATGTGATGAACAGTGGAAGAGATCATTGGTTGACTGGCTATTGATGTAATTGGAGAAACCATGCTGTTAACTTGAGTTTTGAGAAATCCGGAACAATCACATCTTTTGGAAGTGACAGAAGGTTTGGAATCGGATCCAGAATCCAAGGTTGACAAAGTAGATGAGCGCACAGGATGGAGAATCAAATCTGCTGAGGCCAGTAAGGTGTAATGAGGATGATTTTGCTCTTCAGCTTGGCAGCTTTCTGCAAAAATTTGGAATCAGAGTAATTGGCAGATAAGCATAAAGTGGAGCGGGGGTGTGAAGTAGAGCATCCCTCTGTGATGCCCCCTGAGGGAGGGGATTAGGGCAAAATAGCTGCTGCATTTGTTGTTCAGTGGAGGAGCTAAAAGACAGCAACAAGGCTAGCGCCAGTGATGGAAAATCATTTCTGTCAGTTTTATGGTGAGAGACCACTCATGAGGTAGAAAAATGGATCTGCTCAAATTATCTGCTATCACATTGGACTTCCCTGGGATGTGCGTTGCTATCAGAAAGTGGTTGGATGAGATTACCCATTGCACCCTCTGAGTGCATCTCAACACAAGGGGTAAGATCTGGTTCCCCATTGTTTGTTGATGTATAGAACTACTTATATAGAGTCTGCTTGAATCACAATTGTCCCTAAAGAGAGAGGGTCCTACAAGGCCTGCAACTCTAAGAGCACAACTCTCATCTCCAGGACTCTTTGGGGAAACAAGTGCCTTGGTCTGTTTTCCCCAGGAAGTGCCCTCCCACCCAATCTATGAAGCATCCATGGTAACTATAGCCTTGGCTTGTGGGAGAATGAAAGGATGGCCTTGAAGAACCTGATCTTACTGAATCCACCACCAGAGGTATCTCTTGCACACCTGAGTAATTCTTATTTGCACATACATGCACTGCTAAAGAATTGATCACTGTGTTGCTAGCATCCATTGAAGAATTCTCATATGAAATCTAGTTAGTGGAACTAACATTATGGCAGCTGACATTGACCTTAAGGTTTGAAAGATAAACTAGGCTGAAATTATAGTTGTCTTTCTTTTGACTTTTCCCGGTTAGGGGTCGCCGCAGTGGAACTTCGGTCCTCTAATGATTGGCAGTCGATTTTTATGGTGTCGAGGTGCCAGCCCAATGCCCAACCTTCAGTGAAGGCACACCTATTCACACATGTCTTTCGAATGTCACTCGACCACAGGGAGGACATGCAGACTCCACACAGAAGGTGCTCCAGCTGAGAATCGAACGAGAGAGCCTCTTGCTGTGAGGCGACAACTCTACCACTGCACCACCACAGCTTTTTACCACCACGGCTTTAGGCTGAAATTTTAGTATAGTGAATTATTTTCATGACCTGGAATCTGATAGTGGGAACTCTTGAAAGAGGAAGAGAGGCTGTCACTGATATCATACTGAAGACTGCTCCTATGAATCCCAAAAATGTTGTTGGTTCTAACTGAGACTTTTCATAATTTATGATTATCCCCAGATCAGAACAAATCTGAAGTACCTGATCCCTTGCTCTTGTTAGTAGATGCCTGGTCAGGGGCAGTGATGAGCCAGATATGGAAACACTCAGAATCCCTGCAGTCTCGAAAGAGCTGCTACCACTGCAATGCATTTGATAAACACCCTGGGGCTGTGGTATGGCCAAAGGACTGCACTGAAAATGACTGAACTGAAAATGACTGGCTCCCAGCAGGAAGCGTAAATACCTTCTGGAGTGTCTGTTCATTTTTATGTGATAGTAGGCATCCTGAAGGTCTATTGAGCACATCCAGTCATCCTTGCCCAGGAAGGGTAGAATGGACTGAACCATGACCATCAGAAACTTTGTATGTTGAAATGACTTGTTCAAGGTGCTGAGTTCCAAAATTTATCTCCAGTCCTCAGTTTTGTTTGGCACTAAAAATAATTTTGAGTAAGTTCCGGATTCTATCTGGTCTGGTGGGACCTCTTGGATGACTGTCTTTTCTAGCAGCTTTTGTATTTCTAATGCTGCTGCTTTCCTCTAACTGGGTGGAACATTGGGACTTTTGCATACAGACAAGGGTGGAAGGGAATAGGGAATTATATAGCCTCTGGAAATATTACTCTGCACACAAGCATCCCTTGTTATATCTAACCAGGCTCTCTGGTGCAGGGATAGTTGACCCCTGATTGCTTCCAGTGGGGGACAATCAGGCCTCTTTTCAGGAGTTCTGATAGAGTCTGTCAGAGAAAGAAACTCTGGATCCTTGGTTTTGTGGGCCTGTACTGATGGGTGGAAGGCATCATTCATTAGAGTTCTCCCCTCTGCCCCAAAGGGATCTTTCTCCACATATGTCCTGGAAAGGACCCTGGGACTTCCTAAACCACATCTTCTGACCACCTCACTGATTCCTAGAAAAGGATCTTTGAGGGACAAAAACACACCCACTGCAAAGAGGGTCCTTCCATCTTTCTCATACCTGGATAATGTGTCCTTCCTTTTTGGGCCAAACAATGAGTTGCCATCAAAGAGTGCATTGAGAAATGAGGACTTTAAAGGCTCCACAAAATCCATAAGCACATCTAGGTATGTCTCCTAATGGATATGCCTGAACCCACTGCCCTTGAGGTACCTTTGGCTGCATGCCAGATAAGCATCATGGATGAATTTGAAATGGACTGGAGGGTAGACAGCTGAGAGGCTACAGATGATTGAGCCCCATCAGTGATGGTTCCTGAAAGGGATTTTGATAATTCTTTGATCAAGTCACTTTGTAGCTTAGTAAAATATGCCAAATTGTTTAGCGACCTAAGGGCAAAGGTCACTGATGCATGCACATGCTTCCCACGCCTGCCCATTATCCTAGACCACCTGTTAGGGGGATTAACAGAGGAACTTTGTTCAGCAAGTCCATTCATGGTGGCTGCTGCCACAACCATGGCATCCATGGCACCCTCTACTCCAGAATTCCTTCCTGACAGGAGGTGCCAGAACCCGATATGGCCTCTTAAGGATTGGTTCAACTGAGTCAGGTGCCTTCCATGCCTGCCTAAAAACCAAATCACTGAGCTCATTGGCAGGTGGAGTAACCAGGAGGTAGAAGGGCCAGCTCCAAAGGCCTCCCGAAATACTGATTCCTCCAGTATGGGGTTGCTAGATGTCCAACCACCTCTCTGCTTCAGGAACTCAAGGATGTCTCCAAATGAGATGTCTTCCAGAGGTGATTGTGGGGACCCTTCTCCCTCATTAAAGTCATTATCCTCAGTGACTAACTTGTGCGGAGAGTTCAAGTGCCTCGTCTTGCACTTTCGCTTCCTAGGGACTTCCTCTGTGGGATGCACTGGTGAAGTGTGGGAAGAGATCGTGAAACCCTGCTGGGTGGTCTCGGGGTCTGCAGCTGGCTGTCCCTGTGGCATAGAATGATTTGTTCCAAGTGCAGAGACATCTGGGAACTAGACTGGAGATCCAAGGGGGTTGGATCCATCCATCCTGTCGGGGCAGAAAATACTCTCTTCACTACCTCAAAGCCAAACCACTCTGGAGAGAAGGAAGACATCGGCCAAGAGAAGGCAGGCTTCTGGACTGCTGTTTCCTTCTTCTTGAAAGCAATCTTCCTGAAGGGGATGTCAGAGCCAAGCTATCCAGTGTTGAAGCACTGATTGGCAAAGATGGCTCCAAAATCCTTGAAGTTGAGTCTAACTCCTCGGATTTGACAAGGAAGCTTCGGCTCTGAGAGTCATCTGGATGCAAAGATGTCAGAACCGGTGCACTCAGTGTAAACTTCAGATCTGAAGATAAAGTTATCTTCAGATCTAAGCCAGACAGACCCAGAAGTTTCAGATCCAAAAACTCTAAAACAACCAGAGGGATCAGAGAAGGAGCAAGTAGTGGTGGCGTGGTAGGTGGATGGGCTTCCTGACCTGATGAGGTCAGAGCTAGTGAAATACACATCTGTATCTGGACTGAAAGAAATGTCCTCATCATGCTATCCACACCTTCCTCAGTCAAACTCCTGGATAAATGAGATGAGTCAGGGGAAGGTGACTTGGATTGGTACCCTTCCAAAAAAAGGGAAGGGAACGATGAAAGGCACTGGACCATGTGTAGGGGAATACCTGGTACTAGAAGGATTATTAAATATGAAGCAGTCTGCTCCATTGGTCTTTTCCTCAGATCCAAGGAGGATGGATCTGCTAATTTCTTCATCTTCAGAACTTAGGGAGAGTGTCTCTGAGTTGTTTTAGAATCTAATATTGATCTATTCCATGACAGCTTTAAAGATGGAGTTAAGGAAGTAGAGGGCTTAGGAGACTTAGACAAGGTATCTTTAGTTTTAATTTTTGAGACTGAGCCCAAGAAATAGCTTCACAAAAGGAAGATGGCAGTAAACCTTTTAGAATAAGTTTATTCTTTCTATCTGGAACTGCCCTGGCATTAAAATTCTTGCAAACTGAACAGTCCTCCTGTAGATGCTGAGGGCCCAAACAGTAAATGCAAAGAGTATGAGCATCTGAAAGAGGCAATTTGTGCCCACATTTCAGACACATTTTAAAACCAGAAATTCCTTTCTCAGACATGCTGGTGAATAAAGGGAAAAACAGTAAAGAAAGAAGAAAAACCCTTTTTTAAATAGAAAAGCAAAAGGAAAGAAAAAGAAAGAATACCAGCAATGGTAATAAGGACTACACTAGCATGTATGACAGACAGAAAAAAGGGAGCAGATTACCAACAATGTTAAACAAGAATTACAACAACGTAAAGAGGGTAAGAGCAGAATTTATATATATATATATATATATATATATATATATATATATATATATATATATATATATATATATATATGGGTCTAAGACACATACTCGACTACAATGTGTCCGAATCACAAAACATCGAACACACATACACAAAAGTGCTTATCATCGAAAAGCGCTTCCATGTTTGTGTAGTTCAAAAAAAATTTACGTTTCTGCAGGGGGGCTTTGCCCCCCCTGCACCCCCCACACCTCCGTACTTTAATATTCTCACTCCGAGATTGCACTACAGTGGGGAAAAGGGAATTTTCCCTTACCCACACAGTAGTCCGACAGGCACACATACAAGGAAGTGCTTATCGATGTTAAGCGCTTTCGTGTATGTGTGTTTGGTGTTTTGTGATTCGGACATATGCTAGTCAAGCATGTGTCTGCATCCCATATAAATATAGATATATATATATATATATATATATATATATATATATATGTTCTATGAGAGAAAGAGAAAAATTTAGAGAAAAAATACAATTATCTTGAAGGAAACTTGAGAACTAAGCCGACCATGTCTTTTCGTGAAAAGTGGCAAATGAGATCTGGGATAAGGTAGGGGTTGGTGCATTATGGGTAATGGAGATGCTCAAGAGCGTTTTGGTTACCACAAGCTTTAGTAATGGCTGAGTCGGATCCGAGAATTGTATCTGAGCCCAACAGTTCCAACAGTTGAGGATAAAATGAAAATTGTCAACATCAGCTATACTGCTTCCTGTAGCATACCTACACTATGATAAGTGACAAGCACAGTTCAGACATTTCAATGTAAATAAGGCCATACCCGAAACCTTACCTGCAGCAGAGATAGGATCAATACAGACTTTGACTAATATGCTATCTATACACTATACTGATGCCTAGTATCATAGGAGGTTACTAGGCTATTGACCAGGAGGTCATTTCATGCCTAGCCATTTCATCCCAATGCAATACTATAGATTATCTATGAGCAGTGTCATAGAAGTGCTCTGCTTCACATGAATTGGCAGCCTATTCCAAAGACGCGGCAGTCGCTTGGAGACAAATCTGTTCCTGTTGCATGTCTTATTTAAGTCGCAGGCCATATTTAGGTCCCTGGAATGGTTAGCTCTAGTCCATTTGATGTGCAGCAAATTCATTAGGTTTGGGTCAGAGATTGCACTTTAAGCCAGGCATAAGTCCCCCTTAAGAAGTCTATACAATACTGAGTATAGTGACAGGGACTTTAGTCAGTCTGTGCAAGGCACATGCTGGACTCTCTTGTTCTTCTTAGTTAGAAACCGGAAATCTGTCCTGGAACATCTGTAGGACTATTGTGGAGTAATCTATATAACCCCTACTCTGAGTCTCCCTATCCCTGATGTTATCTTATCAGTCATGGTGCAGTTTCTAGTGTTTCCCTGGCATGGCATTCATCTTTCCAGCTGCTACAATTGGACTTCACATTGTTTGCCTGGAGCTTTCACATGGGTTGTACTTCACCATAACCTATATGTAACTGCAGACATGTGAGAGGCCAGGTCTTAAGTCTATTTTTGTAGGATAAATTTCATGTAACCATCAATTAAATTTGAAATTTGCAGTTTTTCAAATTATTACTAAGAGGTCATAGGGTGTCCAGAGTCATGCTTAACAAAAAGAAGAATGCCATTTTGTAGAATGAAGTGGCTTCTTGTATTATTGTAACTTAGAAGGAAAACCACAAATAACATAACTTTCTTTTTGCTGAGGCTCATTTATAGACTTTTGTATGTAAGCAATCTATGGTCCCTCTCTAGAATTTATATCAAGAATGGAGGAGGCAAGTCAGATAATTAGATATGATCATGCACAGATGCACACACATTTATAGTTATAAATTCATGCAGGGGCTTAAACTCCTGTATTTCCCAAATGATGTCTGGCACCCACACCAACATACATATACACAGACACACGGTCACTCACAAGCATACACACACACACACACACACACACACACACACACACACACACACACACACACACACACACACACACACACACACGCGTGCACACGCGTGCACACACACACACACACACACACACACACACACACACACACACACACACACACACACACACACACACACACACACACACACACACACATATAATATCATACAGGGGTCTTGGATTCCTGTATCCCCCATGAGGTCTGCCTCAGACACCAACCTATATATACAAAGACAAAGACACACGCACAAAAAAGATACACACACACGCACACAAACGTACATGCTTATAATTTCATGCAGGGTTTTCTGTCTCCTGTACACCCTGCCCCCATGAGGGCTATCTTCTACACATACACACACACATACACCCACACAATTTCATGCATGTGGCTTTGACTCCTGTATCCCCCTGTGGGGGGCTGGCTTCCACACCATCCTATATTAATTCTGCAGATCTAAGATATCTCTGCCACATAAGAAATGGTATGGTGATCTCAAAATGTTCTAGGCATACAACATGCCCATACCAATCATATTCCTCACTCCACATTCACAAAATTTCCACTCACACATTTATCTTCATAACAGAAATTCACTTCACTACACAAAGTCCAGTTCAGCACAAACTGTCATTTAAACAGCATCTGTATAAACAATGCATGCTCATACAAGCACATGTACTCTTCGTCTCACAAACAATGGATTAGTACTCTTGGTATTTGTTAAGATGTAGGATTCATTTTCCCTCTGGAAATATCCTACCATTCAGTTAGTCAAAGAGCATGTTTAAGGTGTTTGCATGAATTGCCAAAACCGACAATATCAAACAAAGAAATTGATTATGAGGCCAAAAGTCTTTGTAAGGTCAATAAATACTAGAACAGAGTAGCAATCTGGACCACAGCCATCTAAAGACCATGTGTAAGGGTGCGAAGCACAGCTGCAGTGCTGTACCCTTTATAAACACATGCAGAGGTAGATGCAAGTGCCAGTGGATGTTAAGATAATAACTAGTCTGAGTGGTTGCCACTTATCCCACCATCTTAGCCAGCAGTGAGAGGATTGCTATGGAACACTAGCTGGAAAGCTGGAAATGGTGTTGTTTCCCCTTCTTTGCACACTAGGGGCACTAGGAACTTCATTAGGATAAAGCTGAAAATGCATTTCAGTGGAGGAGAGATAACAAAGGTAACAGTTTTTAATAACCAAAGTACAAGATCTGCACTTGTTACAGTGATTTCATAAATAGCTAGACTAGGCTGAGTGTCTAATTTCACTATGAGGAAGAAGAAAATTGCCATGGTGAGAGATGTTATATAGTGAGGCGGGTGCTTTTTAAAATTGGTTATCCCAGTATCATCACTGGTTAAGTTGCATCATAGACCACAAAATTCATCAGCAGTGTCTGAGTAGCAGCAGTGTACTCTTTTGTAGTCTTGGGAGGTATTGAAAAGCACTCCATAGCATGTGTTTCATCTTTTGCTAAAAATATTTGGGGAATGCTTAGCTTAACTCCAGTGAACTTTAATTGTATTCTTAGCATCAATTTCTGTAAATCTCCTTCATGCATGCACATTTAAACACAATTTATTTTGTATCTTCTTAAAAAGTGGTGTACTCTGCAGTAAGAAAGTGGAAATGAAAATTTTATCTATCTATCTATCTATCTATCTATCTATCTATCTATCTATCTATCTATCTATCTATCTATCTATCTATCTATATTTTGTTGACCGTGTTAGGCCAACTAGGCTAGTAGCATCTTTCCAGGGGAGACCTGAGGTGGCATTTATAATACTAAATGAAATTTGGTCAGTACATCAGGGAACTTCCCCCTGCTATTTTTGATAGGTGCCATGGGATCTTTTACATCCACCTAAGCTACCACCAAACAGATCGGGGTTTGGTTTAATGTCTCATCCAAAGGACAAAAATGATGATAAATCATTAATACCTTGTATTGCCTTAATGCAGTTATACTACAAGAGTAGAAAACATTCACATTTATACATGAGTGGTATAAAACATTTGAAGTTGAATGACGTTCACCATTCTTACTAAATATCTCCCCCACTGTGATAAGCATAAGAAGCACCATGGAGATGCAACATGTTCTAAATAACAAATTGACAGGAGTTTTAAACTTCACTACATGACATGGTGCATGTGACTAAGGTATAATGGTAACATAAGTTTTAAGTCGGGACAGCATAGATGTAGAATATGGAGCTTCAGCTGTTCCAATGTACTATTAGTTACAGAAAGAAGGTGGAGGAGTGACATGTGTTTCCCAGATTCAGTGTGTTTCCCAAATTAAAAACTGAAATACTTAACACTGCCTCTTAGAGAGTGGCCAGAAGCTGTTTCTTTCTGATAAATAAATGCTTTTCAAACTGTTCGATACTTCTTTTGTAACAATGAAGTGGTTTACAGTTTTTAACTCTGTTTTACCCTCTCACTCTTGTTCATCAGTAACCATCAATGGCCATTCTTAATGCTCTAGCATGTGACAAGAGTTCAACAACACTTAAGGGTGCTTAACAAAACTTTATTAATAAACAAATTTCATATGTTAGAAAAGTGCTTAACAGAGCTATGTTTTTCTGAATTCAGAGTGCAATGGTGGCACTCCATGTAGTATATAAATTATTGGTTTCACTTTACACAAACCTTACCTCCTGGTTTACTGTCATTTGAGAGCAGGCACATTGTTGCCTGAAGCATATAAGCATATTCCAGCTCCCAAAAAGTAAAGGTCTGCCACCCTCATGGTGTGTGCCTTCCATTCAGCCATATGCAAGAGGCCAAGCTGATGTCACATGACATGTTCTTTTCTTCATGTGGAGAAATGAAGAAAGCATGCCTGTAGTGTGACTGTCCTATGCCACTTTTCCTGAACATGCTCTCACCAGTCTGTTTTTTAGCCAAGTCCAGACTACAGATGTGGTAAAAATGCTTTTAGCAAGTTTGTTCATTTAAATTATGCATGCCTATCTTTTATCTTCAGGCTAAAAAAAACATGCATTAAAGTAATATCTGTTCTGAACCAGATGCCTTTCCCTATGGACTCCTACTATTTCTTAAGTCACGGCCCTGAGGTGCTATAAGGCAGCAAAAATAGAGCCTCAGTTTTGTGGAATTTCCCTACAAACTACCTTGTAATGTAAATGCTTGCATACATCTATATTTATAATACTGTATCTGTGAGTCGTTTGTTTTGGTTTTGCAGTGTTGTTACTATGTATGTCTCTTTTATTTTCACATTTATTGTTTACTAATGTTTATGTTTTGTGTTGAAAAATGTGTGAGGAAAAATGTTTGACCAATTTTATAATATCAAAGAAGATGGGCAAATTATCCACTGCTACTGAGAATAGTTTGACTTCAAGAAAACATGGTATCCTGTGGTTGCATAATGGGTTTTTAAAGTAATATTATTTCACCAGTTATTTTTACTTAAATGAAATGGATTTCCTCTAAAACATGTATTTTGAAAACAAGAAGTTTTAAAAATAAAAGCATTAACAAAACACTGAACATCAGAAAAGGAGGCATGAGATAGACTGTGTTATTAATATAAAATGATGAATGGAATAAAAATAGTGTATCAATCATACAAGTCTGTACCAGATTCCATGAGTACAGATAATGGAACATTTTTCTGAAATGAATGAAAATTGCATGCTTCACATTTTTTGTGATATTTGAATTATTTTTTTGCATTTTTCTCCTTATATCTGCTGCCCATCATCATTCCTCTTCGCACTTTGCATGTCAGATAGCCATAGCAGGTCATCACACAGGCAGCCAGTATCCATCCCCACAGTAGCTTTATGCTGGCATTGCCCAGTGCTGCCCTGGGTACACGACTGCTTCCATGCATATGCCAGCTCCCTCTACACTATATCATCGCACTGCTTGGCAGATATGCAAATCCAGGTACTCATGTTGCAATACCATGATGGACTCAGCTGCTTTCTCTCTTCCGAGGATGGATGGACTGGAATTATCCCCTTAATAATCCTTTGCCATCTTCACTAGATCATCCAGTGCCCTGGTCACTAATTGACCCTGGGTCACCTGGGGTTATAGGCAGAGCTTCATGTGTATGCACCATACAGACAAGTGAGATTTGTGTTATAGCTAGACAACAATATGGATTTGTTATCATAGTACTGCAGCAAAGGATGGATGTAAGATATGCTGTGATCCTTATGTAGATGTAGACTTCTCCACAGGACATACTGCACTCTTCTATAATTCCCCTTTAAGGATTACTGCTTTTAACTAAGCAACATCAAGAGGCAATAAAAGGGTGTGCTGGCCCACTGACAAAACAGCAGGATGTCCATCAGTGCTGCAGATGATTTGGTTTCAATTAGCAGTCTGGGCATAAGAGGGCCACCTCAGAGCCACAGATGCAGTGGTCATTGACCAATCCTCCTTCCTTAGTGGAAAGGATGGTCTGTACCTACTACAGATTCACCCTAGTGGTGTTTAGAGACAGTCTTGGGGAGAATTTACTTTTCTTAGCTAGGTTGGCCCCACTATTTTTGGGACACCCCTTTCTTCCTCACGCAACCTTCTACTCAAGAAGGTAGGACCTCTGTTTATCTTTTCCTCCAAAGGGGAGCACTTCAGAAATACTGTATCTCCTTCCAATCTTTAACTGAAATAACATTCTTAAGATCCAAACCACTGATGTAGGGAAAGAATCCACAGCTTTCTGATCTTATCTGCATTAAAGGTGAGTGAGGTACCTGTTCAGCCAATGACAATGACAATGGAATGCTAATCATATAATGACCTAGGTGACCACTCAGACTGTGTCTCATTCCTCTCCACCAAAATGCATTCTAGAGCTCCTCTTCCTGCCAGTATCAGACCCACTTTCACTAGGATGCATGCAGGTTATGTCAATGAAGGAGTGACCAAATGGATCATTTGAGGATCCACGTGTACATGGCCTGAGGCCAGACAGAAAACTGAACCAAAAAAAAGAGAAACTTAGAGAAGCAAAACTATGTATCAGGCTTGTGTCCTGAAGTATATTATCTGCTCTGAGTAAGTCTTCTTCTTCTTCTTTCGGCTGCTCCCATTAGGGATCGCCACAGAGGATCAACTGTTTCTAATTCTTCCTGTCCTCTGCATCTTGCTCTGTCACACCAACCACCTGCATGTCCTGTCTCACCACATCCATAAACCTTATCTTAGGCCTTCCTCTTTTCCTGTTACCTGGCAGCTTCATCCTTAGCATCTTTTTCCCAATATACTCTGCATCCCTCTTCAGCACATGTCCAAACCAATGTAATCTTGCCTCTCTGGCTTTGTCTCCAAACCTTCCAACCTGGGCTGACCCTCTAATATACTTATTCCTAATCCTGTCCATCCTCATCACACCCAGTGAAAATCTTAACATCTTCAACTCTGCCACGTCAAGCTCTGACTCCTGCCTTTTTGTCAATGCCACTGTCTCCAACCCATATAACATAGCTGGTCTCACTACTCTCTTGTAGACCTTCCCTTTCACTCATACTGGTACTCATCTATCACAAATCACTCCTGACACTCTTCTCCACCCACTCCATCCTGCATGTACTGTCTTCTTCACCTCTCTTCCACAATCACCATTACTCTGAACTGTTGATCCCAAGTATTTAAACTCATCCACCTTCAACACCTCTACTCCCTGCATCCTCACCATTCCTCTATCCTCCCTCTCATTCACATACACATATTCTGTCTTAGTCCTGCTGACCTTCATTCCTCTTCTCTCTAGAGCATATCTGCATCTCTCCAGGGTCTCCTCCACCTGTTCCCTACTCTCACTACAGATCACAATGTCATCTGCAAACATCATAGTCCATGGGGACTCCTGTCTGATCTCGTCTGTCAACCTGTCCATCACCATGCTCTGAGTAAGTAACCATGGAAAAGTAACAGGACACGCAGCACAGAAAATGTTTACTGATAAATGCACACACATCTATTCCTTTTCCTCACTGAAGACCCAAAAATCCAAAACAGCTTTGCAGATAAGTGCAATGACCACCATCAGTGTCAATCATAATGTAGTGGGTTGCCAGGCATAACAGTTTGGCCATTCTTTCTGCATCATCTCTTCATATCCCTCACTTTAATTCTTTTCAAGGAAATAGCCTGCTAGCATGCCTCAGCATGATCTCATAAACTAATGAAGAATGCTGCTCCAGAAGTAATGAAGGTCTACATTATGCATTTGAGCTACAATCTGCAGATCTGCTAGGATGTTTTTGATAGCTACACTAATCTACTGCTTGCATATAATATGTAAGACAATATGTCATTGCATTGTGAATATTCTAAAACATTTTCATCTTACAAAGGCGACAGACAAGAAAAACTGGACAAACAAGACACTCTTATCAAGCAGCAGAAAACAAATTGCCATAAACTGATATTTGACCTGCACACAAAACGTCCACATCGCTGAATGGAAACAAGCAGCCAAGCTACAATCTTTTAACTTTGTATGATGACACCACTTAGCTTTTACCTTTTAAGAATCAGTAAGTGCACTACTATTTTTTTCAGTAATGATTACAAGAAACTACTTTTAACTAACTAGTAATAAAAGACTGAAATGTCACTGGAATGAACTGCAGACTGAAACACTGCACTACACACAGAAACTGCTGTATCTCATCAAAGAATTATTCTTATATAAATCATTACTCCATGTGGATAAGCAACAATTCATGTTAATGGCAAAAAGCATAAACAGTGCTAATCAACACAAAATACACACTAAACAAGAAACACAGCTCTGCACATTGATAAATTATATTACGTGCAGTTTAACACAAGTACCTGCATTGTATATAGTAATAAGCTAAACTATTATATTACGTGCAGTATAACACATGTACCTGCATTGTATATAGTAATAAGCTAAACTATTATATTACGTGCAGTATAACACATGTACCTGCATTGTATATAGTAATAAGCTAAACTATTATATTACGTGCAGTATAACACATGTACCTGCATTGCATATAGTAATAAGCTAAACTATTATATTACGTGCAGTATAACACATGTACCTGCATTGTATATAGTAATAAGCTAAACTATTATATTACGTGCAGTATAACACATGTACCTGCATTGTATATAGTAATAAGCTAAACTATTATATTGCGTGCAGTATAACACATGTACATGCATTGCATATAGTAATAAGCTAAACTATTATATTACGTGCAGTATAACACATGTACCTGCATTGTATATAGTAATAAGCTAAACTATTATATTACGTGCAGTATAACACATGTACCTGCATTGTATATAGTAATAAGCTAAACTATTATATTACGTGCAGTATAACACATGTACCTGCATTGTATATAGTAATAAGCTAAACTATTATATTACGTGCAGTATAACACATGTACCTGCATTGCATATAGTAATAAGCTAAACTATTATATTACATGCAGTATAACACATGTACCTGCATTGCATATAATAATAAGCTAAACTATTATATTACATGCAGTATAACACATGTACCTGCATTGTATATAGTAATAAGCTAAACTATCTAAACACTGTTGATGTCCATGTTGTGATGTCAACATATGCACATTACCAGTATGTACACATTCACAGTTCATAACTCAGCATTAAAAATGAAACTACCCATAATAATATAGACAGCTAAATAAACACCATGCAGCTGTGACAAATAGTGTGTATAGCAACATACAGGAAATACAACATGCATACACATTAACATAAGTGAAAAGTACAGTGTTTCAAAACTAAAATGTGGTATATGTGACTAGACAAGTCCCTACTGCATGTCATACTTCAGAGATGTGATGCACAGACATATAAAACAGCACATATATGGCAGACAATGTCACAGCAATATATCCAAACCAAACAATACCACAGTAACAAGTATGTTCCAAAACAGGAGACGGAAACATATTCATGCACAACGTCACAGTAACATATCAAAACTAAATAATATCACATAAAAATATGCATTCCAAAACAAGAGATGGCAATATGTTCCTACACAACAATTTCACAGCAACATATCCAAACCAAACAATAGAGTACGAGCTGATTCAGTTGAAGCATTTACACTTTTCACGGTGTTTATGAAATAAAGGCGGTAGTCTTGGCAATTATATTTAATGTTGTGAAAGACTTAAGTTTTAAACAGTTTTGGAGAGCAGTGAAACTGAGAAAAGCAGTGAATATACAGTCACCAAACTACACCAGACATTAAAACACTTTGAGTCAAAATGGATGTTCATTGTTACTTTTCCAGGATTAAATAGTTTGTCTGAAGAAGTTGGAGTATCTACTCTTACAAAACTGCTCACAGTAAACAGCATAAATTGTGGTTTGTGTTCCTGAAGCTGGCTTGTTTCTTTTTTACAAACCAAACAATACCACAGAATCATGTACATTCTAAAAAAAGATGGCAACATGCATGCACAACAATGTCACAGCAACAGGTACATAGTACTCCATACCAGATAAACATGTACATTCCATAAAAGGAGATGACAACATATGCATGCACAACAATGTCACAGCAACAGGTACATAGTACTCCATACCAGAGAAACATGTACATTCCATAAAAGGAGATGACAACATGTGCATGCACAACAATGTCACAGCAACAGGTACATAGTACTCCATACCAGAGAAACATGTACATTCCATAAAAGGAGATGACAACATGTTCATGCACAACAATGTCACAGCAACAGGTACATAGAACTCCATACCAGAGAAACATGTACATTCCATAAAAGGAGATGACAACATGTTCATGCACAACAATGTCACAGCAACAGGTACATTGTACTCCATACCAGAGAAACATGTACATTCCATAAAAGGAGATGACAACATCTTCATGCACAACAATGTCACAGCAACAGGTACATAGTACTCCATACCAGAGAAACATGTACATTCCATAAAAGGAGATGACAACATGTTCATGCACAACAGAGTTACAGACACATATACAAACTAACAATATCACAGACACATGTAAATTCCATAAAAATAGATGGCAACTTGTTCATGTACAACAATGTCACAGCAACAAGTGCACAGTATACAATACCATAGAAACTTGTACTTTCCATAGAGGAGATGACAACATATTCATGCATAATGGTGTCACAGTAACATATCCAAGTCTGACAATACCACAGAAAAATGAATATTCTATAAAAGATGGCAAAATGTTCATGCATAAAAGTATCAAAGCACCACATCCAAACCAGACAACACAAAAACATGGACATTCCTTAGAAGGAGATAGAAACATATTCATGGACAACAATGTCATGGCAACATATCCCAGTCAGACAATACAACATAATTATGCACATTCCATGAAAAAGATGGCAAATTGTTTAAGCATAACAGTGTCAGAGCAACATATTCAAACCAGAAAATAACAAGAAATATGTACATTCAACATATCAGAAGACAACATGTAAATGCACAAAACTGTCACAGCAATATATCCTAAACAGACAATACCACAGAATCATCTACATTCCAAGAAAGAAGATGGCAATGTCCTCATGCACAACAATGTCACAGCAACATATCCAAACCAAATGAAATGACAGAAAAATACACAATCCATAAAATGAGATTGCAACATGTTCATGCACAACACTGGAAGAGTACGATATCCAAATTAGACAACACCACAAAAGCATGTCCATTCCTTAAAATTAGACAGCAACATGTTCATGTACAATAATGTCACAGCAACATATCAAAACCAAACAATACCACTGAAACATATACATTCCTTAAAAATGAGATGGCAACATTTTCATTCACAGCAGTGTCACAGCAACAATTGCATAGTGCACAATACCACAGAAACATGTACATTCCATAAAAGGAGATAGCAGCATGTCCATACACAACAGTATTACAGCAGCATATCACAATCAGACAATACCACAGAAACATGTACATTCCATAAAAAAAGATGGCAGCATCTTCATACACAACACTGTCACAGCAACATATCCAAACTGGAAAATACCATAGAAACGTGCATTCCACAAATGAGATGGCAACATCTTCTAGCACAAAATTCTCATAGCAACATATCCTAACAAGGATATACCACAGAACATGTACATTCCAAAAATGACAAAAAAAATCATTCTCCTGCACAAAAATCTCAAAGCAACATATTTAAACCAGACAATACCATAAAAACATGTACACTCCAAAGAAAGAGATGGCAATATGTGCATGCACAACAATGTCACAGCACCAAGTGCATAGTATGCAATACCACAGAAACTTGTATTCTCTGCTTATGCTGTGCTGACAAGGTCATAAGGCTGAAATATGCATATCCACAGCTAGTGGGGTTTGGCTTTATTGGCCTGAAATTGTCCAGTAAAATGACAAAACAAGTCATGGGCATTCAGAATCACCAAAATGAGCTGAAACACCTGATGTTCATAAGGATCATTTGCATATATCCAATGTACCTCTGATACAAGAGGTTTGGGAGGTCACTCAGTGGAATTTCTAGCTTTGCTGGAGTTCTCATTTTGTTTTTAATAAAAGGGGATGGCAAGTATTCATGCACAACAGTGTCACAGCAACATGTCCAAGTCTGACAATACCACATAGAAAATGTATATTCAATGTATTCAGTTCATGTAAATGCACAATATTGTCACAGCAACATATCCTAACCAGACAATACCACAGAATCATCAACATTCCAAGAAAGGAGAAGCTAAGATCTTCATGGACAACAGTGTCACAGCAACATATTAAAAAACAAACAATACCACAGTAACAAGTGCATTCTAAAAAAAGAGAAAGCCACATGTTCGTGCACAACAATGTCACAGCAGCATATCCAAAGCAAACAATATGACAGAAAAATGTACATTCCGTAAATGGAAATGGCAATAGTTACATGCATACCAGTGTCACAAACACATATCCAAATCAGACTATACCACAGACATATGTAAATTCCATAACATGACATTACAACATGTTCACAAATAATAGTGTCACAACATATGCAAATCTGACAATACAACAGAGACACAAACATTCTATGAAAGGAGATGGCAACATGTTCATGCACTACACTGTCACAGCAATGTATCTTAACCAGAAAATATGACAGAAACCTGTAAATTCCTAAAAAGGAAATGGCAACATGTTTGTGCACAGCAGTGTCACAGCAATATATCCAAACCACACAATACCACACAAAGATGTACATTCTAAAAAAGATGGCAATATGTTCATGCACAATGATGTCACAGCAAAATATCTAAACTAAACAATACTACAGAAACACGTACATTTAATACAATGCAATGGCAACATGTTTATGCACAACACTGGAAAAGCAACATATCCAAATTAGGCAATACCACAGAAACATGTTCACTCCTTAAAATTAGATGGCAATATGTTCATGCACAATAATGTCACAGCAATATATCATATCCAAACAATACCACTGAAACATGTACATTTATTTAAAATGAAATAGCACCATTTTCATTCACAGCAATGTCACAGCGACAATTGCATAGTACACTATACCACAGAAACATGTACATTCCATAAAATGAGACGGCAACATGTTTGTGCATAACAGTGTGAGAGCAACATATCCAAACCAGAAAATACCCGAAAAGTTTGTGCATTCCATAAAAGGAGATGTCAACATATTCGTGCACAACAGGCAATACAACAAAGATATACACATTCTTTAAAAAAAGATGGCAACTTGTTCAAGCACAACAGTGTTACAACAACATATCCAAACCAGAAAATACCTATAAATATGCACATTTCACAAATTAGAAGACAACATGTAAATGTACAATGTTGCACAGCAACATATCCTAACCAGACAATACCACAGAATCATCAACATTCCAAAAAAGGAGATGGAAACATGTTCATGCACAACAATGTCACACCAGCATATCCAAAGCAAACAATATGACAGAAATATGTACATTCCAGAAAAGAACATGGCAACATGTTCATGCACAACAGTGTCACAAACACATATCCAAAGCACACATTACCACAGAAATATGTAAATTCCATAAAACAAGATGGCAACATGTTCACATATAATAATGTCACAGCAACCTATCCAAACTAGACAATACCACAGAAACATGAACATTCCATAAATGGAGATGGCAATATGTTCATGCACTACAGTATCACAGCCATGTATCCTAACCAGACAATATAACAGAAACATGTAAATTCCCAAAAAGAAGATGGCAACATATACATGGACTACAATGTCACAGCAACATTTCCTAACCAGGCAATATGACAGAAACATGTAAATGCCAAAAAAGGAGATGGCAACATGTTCATTCAGAATGATATCACAGCAACATTTCCAAACCAAACAATGCAACAGAAACACATAAGTTCCAGAAAATAAGATGCCAACATGTTCATGCACAACACTGAAACAGCAACATATCCAAATTTGGCAGCGCCACAAAAACATGTCCATTCCTTAAAATTAGATGGCAACATGTTCATGTACAATAATATCACAGCAACATATCAAAACCAAAGAATACCACTGAAACATGTACATTCATTAAAAATGATATGGCACCATTTTCATTCACAGCAATGTCACAGCAACAACTGCATAGTACACAATACCATAGAAACATGTACATTCCATAAAAGAAGATGGCAACATGTTCATCTATAACAGTGTCAAAGCAACATATCTAATCCAGAAAATACCACACAAAACATGAACATTCCATTAAAGGAGATGGCAACATATTTGTGCGCAACACTGTCACAGTGACATACACAAACAAGACAGTAACACAGAAACATGTGTGCTCCATAAAACAAGATGGCATCATATCCATTCACAACAGTGTCACAACAACATATCCTAATCAGACAATACCACAGACACATATACATTCCTTGAAAAAGATGGCAGCATCTTCATACACAACACTGTCAGAGCAACATATCCAAACAGAAAATACCACAGAAACATGTACATTCCACAAATGAGATGGCAACATCTACAGGTACAAAATTGCACAGCAATATATCCTAACAGGACAATACCTCAGAAACATACACATTCCAAAAATGGCATGGCAACATGCTCATGTACAATAATGTCACAACCAGATATTCAAATCAGACAATACAATATAAACAAATACATTCCATAAAAGTAGATGGCAACATGTTCATGGACAGAAATGTCACAGCAACATATTTAAACCAGGCAATACCACAGAAGGCTCTACATTCCAAGAAAGAAGATGGTAACATGGGCATCACCAACAACATAAATCAAACTTTCCAAACCCAACAGTACTACAGAGACATGCAAATTCCAAGAAAGGAGATGGCAACATGTTCATGCAAAACAGTGCCACAGCAACATATCTAAACCAGACAATACCACAACAAACATGTACATTCCATAAAACAACATGGCAACATGTTCATACACATATTGTTGCAGCAACAAGTGAGTAGTATGCAATACCAGAGAAACATGTACATTCCATAAAAGGAGATCGCAACATATGCATATACAGCAGTGTCACATACAGTTATACAAATCAACAATACCACAGAAACATGGAAATTCTATAAAAGGAGATTGTAACATGTTAATGTGCAATAATGTCACAGCAACAAGTGCATAGCACACAATAGCACAGAAACATGTACATTCCAATAGAAGATGTCAACATATTCATGCACAGCAGTGTCACAGCAACATAACCAAGCCAGACAATACCACATAAAAATGTCTAGTCAATAAAAGGAGATGGCAATATATAATGCATAACAGAGTCAAAGCACCATATCCAAACCAGGCAGCATCATAAAACATGTATGTTTCTTAGAAGGAAATAGAAACATGTTCATGCACACAATGTCACAACAACACATCCCAATCAGACAATACAACAGAAATGTGCACATTCCATAAAAGGCTGGCAGCTTGTTTAAGCACAACAGTGCCACAGCAACAAATCCAAACTAGAAATTACCAAGAAAAATGTACATATCACAAATGAGATGACAACATGCAGACGCACAACACTATCACAGCAATATATCCTACCTAGACAATGCCACAGACTCATCTACATTCCAAGAAAGACAATAGCAACATGTTCAAGTACAACAATGTCACAGCAACATATCCAAACCACACAATACCATAGAAAAATGTACATTCCATAAAAGGAGATGGGAATAGGTTTATGCATAATAGTGCCAAAGCAACATACCAGAAACAAACAATACCATAAAAACATGTAAATTCCATAAAAGGAGATGGCAACATATTCATGCATAATACTGTCACAGCAACATATCCAAACAAGACAATACCACAGAAACATGAACATTTCATAAAAGGAGGTGGCAACATATTCAGGCACAACAATTTCACAACATCATATTCAAATCAGAGAATACTAAAGAAACATGAAAATTCTATAACAGATGATGAACATGTTCATGCACAACATTGTCACAGCAACATATCCAAACCACACAACACTACTGCAAAATGTTCAGTCTGAAAACAAGGAGATGACACTATGTTCATTCATAACAGTGTCAAAGCAACATATCTAAAACAGACAATACCATAAAAAAACATATACATTCCATAAGAGGAGATGGCAACATGCTCATGCTCACAGCAATATACTCCAAACAGACAATACCACAGAAGCATGCACATTCCATAAAAAAGATGGCAACATGTTAATGCAAAAATGTGTCAAATCAACATATCCAAACCAGGCAATATCACACAAACATGTGCATTTCAAAAAAGGAAATGGCAATGTGTTCATGCACAACAGTGTCACAGCAACATATCCTAATCAGACAATATGACAGAAACATGTAAATTCCAAATAAGGAGATGGCAGCATGTTTATCCAAAACAATGTCAAAGCAACATATCCAAACCAAACAATACCACAGAATTATCTACATTCCAAGAAAGGAAATGGCAACATGTTCATGCACAACAATGTCACAGCAACATCATCATCATCATCATCATCATCTTTCGGCTTTTCCCGTTAGGGGTCACCACAGCAGATCATCTTTTTCATTTATTCGTATCCTCTGCCTCTTGCTCTGTCACACCAACCACCTGCATGTCCTCTCTCACCATGTCCATAAACCTTGTCTTAGGCCTTCCTCTTTTCCTCTTACCTGGCAGCTCCATCCTTAGCATCTTTTTCCCAATATACTCATCATCCCTCCTCAGCACATGTCCAAACCAATGCAATCTTGTCTCTCTTGCTTTGTCTCCAAACTGTCCAACATGAGCTGACCTTCTAATATACTGATTTCTAATACTATCCATCCTAGTCACACCGAGTGCAAATCTTAACATCTTTAACTCTGCCACATCCAGCTCTGACTCCTGCCTTTTTGTCAATGCCACTGTCTCCAACCCATATAACATAGCTGGTCTCACTATCCTCTTGTAGACCTTCCCTTTCACTCTTACTGGTACCTGTCTGTCACAAATCACTCCTGACACTCTTCTCCACCCATTCCACCCTGCCTGAACTCTCTTCTTCACCTCTCTTCCACATTCACCATTACTCTGAACTGTTGATCCCAAGTACTTAAACTCGTCCACCTTTACCAACTCTACTTCCTGCATCCTCACCATTCCTCTACCCTCCCTCTTATTTACACACATATATTCTATCTTAGCCCTGCTGACCTTCATTCCTCTGCTCTCTAGAGCATATCTCCACCTCTCCAGAGTCTCCTCAACCTGATTCCTACTCTCAATACAGATCACAATGTCATCTGCAAACATCATAGTCCACAGGGCCTCCTGTCTAATCTCATCTGTCAACCTGCCCATCACCACTGCAAATAAGAAAGGACTCAGAGCTGATCCTTGATGTAATCCCACCTCCATCTTAAACGGATCTGTCACTCCCACTGCAGTCCTCACCACTGTCACACTACCCTCGTACATATCCTGTACCCCTCTTACATACTTCTCTGCTACTCCCGACTTCCTCATACAATACCACAACTCTTCTCTAGGCACCCTGTCATATGCTTTCTCCAAGTCTACAAAGACACAATGCAACTCCTTCTGACCTTCCCTGTATTTCTCCAATAACACTCTCAGGGCAAACATTGCATTTGTAGTGCTCTTTCCTGACATGAAACCATATTGCTGATCACTAATCATCACTTCCCTTCTTAACCTAGCTTCTACTACTCTTTCCCATAACTTCAAGCTGTGACTGATCAATTGTATCCCTCTGTAGTTACTGCAGCACTGCACATAACCCTTATTCTTAAAGATAGGTACCAAAACACTTTTTCTCCACTCCTCAGGCATCCTCTGACTTTCCAAAATTTCATTAAACAATCTAGTTAAAAATTCCACTGCCATTTCTCCTAAGCACCTCCATGCTTCCATTGGTATGTCATCTGGGCCAACAGCCTTTCCATTCTTCATCCTCTTCATAGCTGTTCTTACTTCCTCCTTCCTAATCTGTTTCACTTCCTGATTCACTATCCCCACATCATCCAACCTTCTCTTTCTCATTCTCTTCATTCATCAGCCTCTCAAAATACTCTTTCCATCTACTCAACACACTCTCCTCTGTTGTGAGTACCTTTCCCTCACTATCCTTTATCACCTTTACTTGCTGCACATCTTTCCCAGCTCTGTCCCTCTGTCTAGCCAATCAGTACAGGTCCTTTTCTCCCTCTTTAGTGCTCAATCTCTCATACAACTCTCCATATGCCTTATCCTTAGCTTTCGCCACCTCTTTCTTTGCCATGCGCCTCATTTCTTTATACTCATGTCTACTTTCTTCATCTCTTTGACAATCCCACTTCTTCTTCGCCAGCCTCTTCCTCTGTATACTCTCCTGTACTTCCTCATTCCACCACCAGGTCTCCAATCTCAATGTCTTCAATGTCACAGCAACATATCCAAACCAAAAAATACCAAGAAAAATGTACATTCCACAAATGAGATGACAACATGTAAATGCACAATACTGCCGCAGCAACAAATCCTACCCAGACAATACCACAGAATCATTTACATTCCAAAAAAAGGAGATGAGAACATGTTCATGCACAACAATGTCACAGCAACATATCCAAACCAAAGAATACCACAGAAAAATGTACATCCCATAAAAGGAGATGGCAATAGTTACATGCATAACAGTGTCAAAGCAACATTCCAAAAACAAACAATACCACAAAAACATGTACATTCTATAAAGGAGATGGCAACATATTTATGCACAACAGTGTCACAGACACATATCCAAACCAGACAATATCACAGAAACGTAAATTCCATAAAATGAGATGGCAAAATGTTTACACATAATACTGTCACAGCAACATATCCGAAACAGACAATACCACAAAAACATATATATATTCCATAAAAGGAGATGGCAACACATTCATGTGCAATAGTGTCACAACAATATATTCCAAACAGACAATATCACAGTAACATGTGCATTCCATAAAAAAGATAAGAATATGTTCATGCAGAAATGTGTCAAATCAACATATCCAAACCAGGCAATACCACACAAACATGTGCATTCCAGAAAAGGAAATAGCAATGTGTTCATGCGCAACAGTATCACAGCAACATATCCTAATCAGACAATATGACAGAAAAATGTACTTTCCAAAAAAACGAGATGGCAACATGTTCATGCAGAACAATGTCACAGCAAAATATCCAAACCAAACAAGCCAAACAATATTACAGAAACATGTACATTCCTTAAAATGAGATGACAACATGTTCATGCACAAGACTGTAACAGCAACATATCCAAATCAGACAAGGAGATGGCAACATGTGCATGCCCAACAGTGTGATAGCAACATATCTTAACCAAACAATACCACATAACCATATACATTCCAAAGAAGTAGATGGCAACATGTTCGTGCACAACAATGTTGCAGCAACATATCCAAACCAAACAATACCACAGAAATCTAAGGAGATGGCAACATGTTCATGCACAACAGTGTCACAGTAACATGTCCAAACCAGACAATACCACAGAAACCTTAGGAGATGGCAACATGTTCATGCACAACAGTATGACAGCAACATGTCCAAACCAGGCAATACCACAGAAACCTAAGGAGATGGCAACATGTTCATGCATAACAGTATCACAGCAACATGTCCAAACCAGGCAATACCACAGAAACCTAAGGAGATGTCAACATGTTCATGCACAACAGTGTCACAGCAACATGTCCAAACCAGGCAATACCACAGAAACCTAAGGAAAAGGCAACATGTTCATGCACAGCAGTATCATAGCAAATTGTCCAAACCAGACAATACCATAGAAACATAGATTCCTAAAAAAAGAGAGGGCAACCTGTTCATGAACAGCAATATCACAGCAACAAGTGCATAGTAACATTGTGTTTATTAAAGATAAGTTTATATTGTATTAGCAATGCTTTTAGATTACAAAATTCTATTTTTTAGTGGTATTTAGTTTTAAGAAGAGTAGTGATTATTTTTATCTGCTGTTAACCATTTGACTATGTCATTCCAGGATATGCTGACAACTGAAGAAGTAAATTTTTTGGACTGCACCCAGCACTAGTAAGGAATCTCTCTTTGCTAGTACAGCAGCTGTCAGACTCAAGGGAAAATAGGCAGTTTCAGAAGTAGTAGGGTTGGCCACTACCAAGCTGACATCATTCCAAAATGGATGAGGTGAATACTAGGCTTCAAGGTGTGTGAAGACCTTTGACAAGCCAATTTCAACTGAGAATTGGCTGGCTGATACTTCTACTTCTAGTACTATGAACTTCCTGAATGCCCAGTATGATACACTTGTGAATCAAATTGCAGTGCTAGAAAAAAGGTTGTTTAAGTTCAAGAGTCTCCAACTTGACAAATGAAAGCACATCTTGGTATCACTTTTCCAAGAGCCTTAGACTATGGAAATTCCTTACACATGCAGAGGTTGGAATGATTTTACATGTAGAATTATTGGAATTTTATGATAAATAGGGCATTGAATTAATGCAGATTTTAATTAGAGACAATGAATATACATTTGTGAAAATATGGAAGGAGATAGCTGATTTAACTGTAAGTACTACTAGTGACTCACTATATGAGCAACATAAAAATGAATATTTGAATTTTTTCCCTGGGTTGGATAAAAAACTATTTTTATTAAAAGAGAGAAAGGATAAAAAGTTATATATAAAGATGATAATGATTAGTGAAACAATATTGTTTATCCAATCAAACATCAAGGTGCTCTGAGGCAGTTAGACAACAATATGTTTGTTGCGCTGATGGTGCAAGATAATGTTACATTTGATAATTATTTGACTGAATATGATACCCTTTATGCTACTAACCAATTAGATGCTCGGAGAGAATAGTGATTAGGGGGAATTCCCAGCCCAACCAATCCATAATGTCCAACATGTGATCCAAGGAAGGTTGGAACCAGCAGCAGAATTCCCACAGAAAACAATAAAAGGAATGAAAGAAAGCAATGAACATTTAATTAAATTCAGACTGTGGTTCTGTAGTGGTCTCTGAAATGCATCATTTGAAGTTTTTTAATTATAGTAAAATGACTATTAGTGATGTTCATCATAGGTTATTTGTAAAATGTTTTTCTTTTGTTCCAGCTAAGAGAGCTGATTTGGTAGATACTTTAACAGTGTTAAAGTTATATAAGCACAAACTGAATTTGTCACTACTTAATAATAGCAAATTGACTGATTGTAATTTTGATTCAACTTTTAAACATTCTAGTACATATAGTTCCCCCATACATCTTGCAATTAATGTATTCAAAAACTTTTGTAAAAAAGATATTAGACAAATATTAAAAAAATAAACCTGTTACATTTTATAAAAGATACCCGAGGAGAGGCTAATTTTGCATGGTTTAACGACCGACAGGTCCTTCGGACATATGAAGCCTGAGAAGGGGGGGGGTTCTGGTTGATATGGATACTGTAGACTATAACAGAAGAATAAGTAGTATTATGAACAATGATGAATGTTATGAAACATTATCCAGGAACAAAGTGACAACTGTGTACAGAAAAATCGATCTTATATTAGAGAACTTACTTATTGAGGGGGGGCTATTATGGAAAGCCTATTGGATTATTTTAAAGTGCTTTTTCCGAGGATCCCAGCTATATTCAGAATATCAACAGTACATTCATATTTAAATGAACTCCCTCTTATGCTGGTAGTGTCAGCAGCTGGTTAAAAAACAGGACCATTAGCTTAATATGTTGATGGTATGTTAACTTTTTTAGGAGAAATAAAACATATTTTAAAAGATTCTTGGAAATTGTTATCACTAATGAGAATAGTCACTTTTGTACCAGATGCAATTTCAGTAACTATTGATGCTAAAAATGTATATTCAGTGATTCCACATGATAAAGGTATTGAATGGTTTATGGATGTTATTATTAATTGCGATAGGTTACTGATGTTGACATAAAAGTATTGTTTTATTGATGGAAGTTGTATTGAGGAACAATTACCTTTTTTTAAAGGCAAGTATTTCTGAAAAGATAGGAGTGGCAATGGACGCTGCTTGTGCCCCCATTTTGCCAATATCATCCTATGGTTTTGGGAAGTTAATTATTTGTTTAAAATGTATATTTTAAGAATTGTGTATCTTATTTTAGGTTTTTAGATGATATATTTATGGTTTGGGAAAGGAATCTCCATATTTTGCATGCTATGTTATATTGGATGGATACTTTCACTAAATTATTAAAGTTTACCTAAAAATGTGATATTATCACTATTGATTATTTGGATGTTACTCTTAGTAAGGACTTGGAAATAAAATGTTGGCAGGATGCCCACTTACATTAAGGTGTTATTAAATTATTCTATTTCCCATCCTTTTTAAATAAAAGGGGTTTGGTTAAAAATAGTTGGTAAGAATTTCTAAGTTAACAACTATTTAGGCAGTTTTTAATAAAGGGATAGAGAAATTTAGGGATATGCTGTTAATAAAGGGGATACCAACATATATTAGTTGATAAATGCATAGGTGAGGTAAGGGAATGGAGAGTGACCACTTACCAAGCACTTATAAAGAAGTTTTTGAGATTTATGAACTGGTAAATAAGTTGAGGAATCTTATGGTGGCTTTTATCTAGCCTGTGTGGTTAGTTATGGGGTGGATTCAGATCAAATTAAGTTATTTTTACCACCTAGATATACACTTATATATTGTGGGGAAGGAATTTAGGTTTGTGTATAAGAAAAATCTGAATTTTAAGGATTTGTTTGAAAAATCAATAGGTATGAGGGAAAAATAGTCATTTGACATACAGAAGCACTCATGAATGTGGAAAATATGCCTAGTATAAACACATAGACCATAATATTGAAGGCCAAATGGCAAAGGACGTATTTGAAGCACTCCCCTATGGAAAATACAACTGTTTTACAGCAGGGCTGGTGTATTTAGCCTGCTGTATAACATGCCTGACTTTTTATATAGGTAAAACACAAAATGCACTAAAGGCTGGAGTTTATCAACTTATATATTCTATTATTAAAGGTGATGGAAAAATCCCCTCTTTCAGCATGTTAATGAACATCACAAGGAGGGTGAGTTTTTATTCACAGCATTAGAGAGAGTAGGACATGATGAAAGGGATGGTGAATGGAAGAATAAACCTTTTTTATATTATATTTTAATGTGATTGATTTAAAAAGTGTTCACATTGGGATGCATCAATATATGAGAGGTTTTTGAAAAATAATGTACCTTTAATTTTTAAAATGCTATTTTTACATCATTTTTTTTGGCAGACAAGCAATTGTTATTTAAATGTATGTTAAGCTTTGATTTTTAATGTTCTGATGAAGTCCAATGTTTAAGAACATAAGCACTTGATATTTATGTGTATTAAAGACATTTTTTTAATTTGGTTATCTTCAGTGGTTACATATGTCACTGTTCTATTTTTAGTGGTGTGTTGTCTTCTGATAAAACTCAATGCCTGAAAAAAACTACACCCACTGATGATGTCTCCCTGCTAGCAAGGAAAGTAGCTTCTTTTTTTCTGTGAGTTGCTTAAACTGATAGAGCTCCTTTCTGTTTTACCTGTTCCATTTTGTTTTCTGTTTTGAGAAATCTGCTTGGCCTGGTGTTTTTGTTCTATGTGGCAGGTAGACCCTTAAATTGACCAGGCTGCTCACTTCACATGTTTTTTTTTTCATTGTTTAATTTCTTTCTTGATTGATCCTTTAGCCTTGTCTTTTCTGGTAAGACTTAAATCCTGCAAAAACTACAAGCACTGTTGTTGATTCTCTGTTGATTAATTTTCCCACATACCCTCCCATTCCTTGATCTGCTTTTTAAACTTGTTGATTTTTAAGCTACACACCCTTACTGTAAATTGAGCTTTAAAAGTTCCTCCCTTTCTATGCTACTGATATCTTGAATTATTTATTTGTCTTTCCTTGTGCTTACATTGAAAAGAAGTACATTATGCCTCCTATTCTCTGTTCTACAGATTTACTTCCTCTGAATTCATTATCTAGCTAGCTATTTTATAAAGTAATGTATGTTTACACTCTAGCAACCTATTTTCTGTGTTTTTATATCAAGAGAACATAGGATTTCTAACTAGTTGTAGTTGTTAGTAGCCTGGTCTGTAGAGGTTGGGGAAACACTAGAAAGTCCTGCACGTATTTTATTATTATTTTTTTTTGGCTGAATGGCTTATTAATCAGTTTACTTTGATTTTAGTGCATTTATAATTTCTGCACAATTGAGCAGCTCTTGGCTCATTTCTACAAAAGAAAGTAATTTTATGGAATAATCACATTTTTTCTAAACTGTTTAAAGTACACTGCTATTGTTTTGTATTACTTACTGCCTTTACTTAAGTTTAAGTTTGATTGTGGTAGCATTTCACTCTGGACACTCCTTTACTGTGCTTTTATATTAGGAGGATTGGGACTACTCATCTAGTGGTAGTAGGTGTTTGTCTGGTTTATCTAGGTGTTTGTCTGGTCTATCTGAGTTGGGAAGCACACAATAGGCTCTAAGTACAGTTGTTTGCATAGGTTCATATGTTCATAGATTAGTACTAAGATAACTGCCCTTGCAAGCCATTTTAAGCCTAGCCAATTATCCCTTGGGAGACTTGAACCCTGCACCTTGTGTTTGTAAGGCAAACACCTTAACCATTAGGCCACCCTCCCAACCCCCATTGTCCAGGGGGCTCAATAGTCAGTTTTCTGTATTTCCAGTGGTGGCATAAAGTTGACAAATTTACACAGAGCTGCTTGCCTAGCCAGTGCCCTGTAAGGATTCAAGCATCCCTGTACAGATGCAAACATCTAGAAATATTGCTTACTTTCCTTGAACTTTGAAAGTTTATTGCGCTATTTATTGTTTTTTGCACTTCTTTAAAATTTAAAGTTGTATTTTCAAGCTGCTGTAAGGGCTGTTGTTCTTCACTGAAATATATTGTATCTAGTGTTTCTTAGTATTAGACATCTGTTTGTGGTTCCTTAACACTTGGTCTCCAAACCAATCATTTTACATTAAGAGGGTCAATGTCTCCATTCTTGTGGTCGGAGAGGGCTGATTTCACTTAGATGAGCTGGAAATTGCTGATTGAAAGTTCATTGTTTGCTTATCTGATTGGTATTAGGCCATAATTAATGTAAAATTTGCTTTTTCTGATCACATATAAGTCTCAAAGTTTGTAAAGCTGACCTTTACATAACAGCTGTTACTGGTGGCTTGTATATACACAACTGCCAGAAGTTTAAATTTGCTTACAAAAAAAACTCCTTGGAACTTTACCTCAGTCCTGCATTACTCACATAGCACCTAGTTTTCATAGTCAGCAGTATTTACACAATTAGTTAGGACTATTTACGTCTACTTTACCTTATTGTGCTGCTCAGAGAGCATCTGGGTTATGTGATGGCAGCATTGCTAGTTAGGTTAGCTGCAGATTACACCACGTAAGCACCCTTCCTTCATTTGGTTATAAACACCCTCCTTACAAGTACACATTAGGACCTGCAACCATAGATGGGCAATTTCCTGCAATCTCTGCATCCAGCTTAGTGGACATGGGCATCCTCAGTCAATGTAGTAATTACCTTATCCACTTTGATAAACACTTAATTCCTGAACAGACAACTACAGTATGTGAGAGATGTAGTTGAACATTGACACTGGAGGCTAGACTTTCACATACAGACACAAAAAGCAACAAACAGGTTGTCAGTGACACACATATCACTTCCACATCCACAAAGGACCACATACATAGACCCATGTGTGCTGAGGTGCTCACATGTAACTTACCCAAACCCTGGAGGCCTCTCTGCATGCACACAAACAAGACAATTCCCATCACAACACATAAAACCACATCTCATTGTGTTTCAACTACCAAGCCAATAAGGTGAAACACTCCACAAACCAATATTCTGGTCATGGAAGACTCCATTGTAAGACACACTAATGTTCCTCTTACTAGGCTGGATAAGGAGAAGATTACATTTAGTTGCCTGTCATAGGTCAGGATCTACCAGATCACACAAGCACTCAGGTGACTAACCCCTAAGTGCCAGTATGACTCAGTCATAGCCCATGTGGGTGTGAATGACAAGATATACCTCCTTGGACTATATGAAGAGAGACATGATTGAGCTTTCAGAATATGGCTCACAGGCAGGTGTGAGGCTAGCATTGAGCAACATTCTACAATCTCCAAGGATGATGCCACAACACCAGCAGAACAATTATCAACTTTAGCAATTGGCTTAGGTACTAGTCTCATTCCAAAAGGGCCCAACACTTGTCAGCCTGGATTGACAGGCCATGCTGCTCTGCTAGGTATGGTCTTCATCTGCCACATCTATCTTTTCAGATATTGGCCAAAACATTATCCACCCCTGCAGTGCTTTGTTAGGTATTGCCAAACAGACAAACCTTTCAACATAACCAAAGGTACTCAAGACAAGCTAAAGGTGTTAAAGCTCAATGCTAGGAGTCTCAACAAGAAACTGCCCTCCCTAGATGTGGTCCACACTCTGGAAACTGCTGATGTTTAAGCAGTTATTGAAACATGATTCAGAGCCATGGAAAGGATTCCAGCAGCGCATCGCTATAACACCTTTCATACATTCTGACCACCCACTTAACATGAAAGAACAAAAGGCAGAGATGTATATATCTACATAAAGGATAAGGACACCTCAAGGCTGTTCAAACAATATGACATGCTTGAACTATTCCATGTCCAACTAACCATGGGAAAACCCCATTACCATATTCATCCTAGCTGCAGGTCCCCCACCATGAACCAGGAAACCCATACAGTATACCTGAAATCACTAGAAACACTCACCAGCCAGCCCAATACCATACACATGGGTGATGTTTAACCACACCTCCATTAATTGGGAGGCATGCACAAGCAGCAGCTAGTCTGTACTCCCACTAGGGGAACAAATATCCTACTGTAGATCGGGTGTGCATAAATATGGGAGAGTGCTGCATCCCTCTAGTGTGATGTCCTCACTGGAAATATAAGATCACAAAGTGGTTTCCCTTGAAATAAAGGCAATACTAATTCTACCACCTAATCCCCAAAACTTTGAGAAACTCTCTAAGGTAAATTACTCCATTAAGGGATAGCGTAGCTATTTTTCAAGCTCCCCCAAATCCGGAAAACACAGAAACCTATGCAGAGGTGTATACAAAAGCCCTGTATGACCATATAAACAACTGCATAGAAACAGCAGTACCAAAGCAAAATAGACCCAGATCAAACTGCAAAAACACGCCACCCTCGTAGACCCCTGGTATTAATAGGTTGTAGAAGAAAATAAATAAAACCCTGTCAAGAAAAGTAAGAGAGAATGTGCACAACAGACCAAAATGTCCCTTGTTAGTCTAAACAAGTAAATCAGGGAACTGGTCGAGTCTCTGAAAGCAGACTTTGAGGTAAAAATAGCCATTAGAGCTAAGGATAATCATAAGGCATTTTTCAGATATGTCGGCAATCTTAAAGGCAACACCCAACAGTGTGCAGAATTAGTTGTAAATGCCATCACCTATACTCAGCCAGAAGACATAACAAATATGATGGTTGACAAATTCATCTCAAATTTCATCCTCCCAGTTCTCCCCAAAGAAATATCCCCATCACGCCATCACCAATTATCACCAAAGAACATGTTGCCACTGCACTCTCTAAAGCTAAAACCACAGCTTCAATGGGACCTGACAGTATACCAGCTTGTCTCTTAAACAACTTAAATCATGACCTATCAGGCCCATTAGGATAGCTGTTTAAGAACAGCCTCTGGACTGGCTTTTCTCAATAGAGTGGAAGACAGCAATTGTCATCCCTCTGCATAAAGGGTGACCATCTACTGACCCAGGAAATTACAGACCCATAATTTTGACTAGTCTTATATGTAATGCTGGGGAAAGAATACTCATGGACCTGATAAATAATGACATAGGAAACCTCCAAACACTGGACCCAACCCAATTCAACTTTGTCAAGGGCAGGTTATGCCTACTGAATCTTGTGGATTTGTTTGAGAAAGTCAATAAGGCTATGGGTGAAGGTAAAACCATATATACTGCCTACCTCAACCTGGCCAAAGCATTTGACACAATAAACTCAGAAAACTGGGCATAAATCCCAAAGTCAGCAGATGGATAGCTATTTGGCTCACAAACAGAACACGTATAAATGATTGCTCTGGTACTGCCATTTCTATGCAGTTGTTTATATGGTCATACAGGCCTTTTGTATATACCTCTGCATAGGTTTCTGTGTTTTCTGGTTAAAGTGGGTGAATCCAGATCCAGTAAGAGGTCAGTTGCACGTGGTGGGCCACAGGGCTCATTGCTGTATCCTCTCCTGTTTAGAATACACTTCTCTGAAGTCAAGCCTAATATGGAAGGCCTCTGGATGACAATATTTACTGATAACTGCAAGCTGGGGCCATCACTGAATCCCCCAGTGATGTAGATATTTTTTCAGGAGGGTTCAGATCAGACAAATGATTGTGCTAGAGCCATGGTCTAAAACTAAATGTGAAAAACGCATTATCATACCCTTTACTGAGGTCAAATACCCCTGCAAATTGCAACATCAGTAACACACTCCTAAGAGCAGACTCAGAGGTGAGAGATCTAGGTACACAGATAGATAGTAGCCTGAACTTTGACCACCATGTGTCCACAATTGTGTGAAAGTCCTTCAATGTGGCACAACTTATAAGTAAAGGTATGGCATCCAGATTCAAGGAAATTGTAGTCTCACTGTACTCAGCCCTCATTAGACCAGTAACCAAGTACAATGTGCCATTTTACATGTACTTGACTAAGCACTTACAACAGCTGGAGTGACCTCAGAGGTTTCTCACAAAGAAAATATGGGGTGAAAAACACATCCTATACTGATAGACTAAATGCCCTACCCCTGGAGAGACAGATATGTGTCTCAAAAATGGCCCTTTCTTTGGAACATGTTACTTATTCATATTAAATAGAGCCCTTCCTTAGCCCTCTTCAAAAGCAATTTGGATCAGTGAAGGGGAATCGCAAGTTCACACCTGGGGTAGTACCTATGTCTCTTATGGAGAGGGGCAATCTGTAATATATTCAAGGCATAGGCAGAAACCTATGGCATCCTTTTTCCCCAGGGGCCATATATTGGGTGAAATTGGGTTATATTGGTTATACTTGTAAAGACTCTTAAGCCATTAGCCTAGTAATCTCCTATGAAGCTATAAACTTATGAAGAATGGTGGTTTATGGGATTTGGGTTATTTTTTTTTCTGGAATTATAGGTTTTGCATTAGCATGCATTTTTTGAACAATACAATGTCTGAAACTCAAATGTATGGCAGTACTTAATGAATTCATTCTTCAAAGGTTTGCCAGAAAATCACCAATTTAGTGATAAACAGACCAAACATTAAGATGCAAAAATCTGGACATCCTTTGAAAATCTGTACACTTGAGAGTTATTGCTCTATAAAATAAAGTGTTTCCATTATGGAGCAAGAAGCAGTAGGAGAGTGGAAGGAGAGATCATATGAATATGATCCTTACAATCAAAAATAGAAAATGTAATTTTAATATCCTGCCCCCTATCTGACCACAATGCCATTACTTTTAATATAACATTTCACACATACACCTTAAATCATTGGAAAAAATACCAGCTTATATTACAAGATGATAACTGAAATAAACCAATTCCTAGAGGTAATCAATAATGGAGTGGTATCAGACACAATTTTATGGGCTACCCTAAAAGTGGTATTACATGGGAAGGTTAAAAACTGGTATATACAAAAATAGAAAAGAATGGAATTAAATTGACAATCTAAAACATAATCTTACATCCAAGGACAAAAAAGTCCTAGATAATATAAACAAACTAAACAAAAATACCAAAGTATTTTGCAACATAAAATATCTTTAAATATAGAAAAAAATTATATTCATATTCTATAAATCCTAAAAGTTTACATAAAATTGTAGTAAGGTCTAAATTTTTAAGTGAAAGAAATCATATAAAAGAAATCATATATATGGAAAACAAGAGGAAGATAAAAGTTACTGACATGAAAACAAAGAACTTAACAAATAAGTTAATTGCTTGGGAAAAGCTATACTTATTATTGCAAAAAATTTAAATGATTTCCTGAATGTATATATTCATTTAACTTTGTTATGCATTCTGTATATAGTTATTTTCTGTTATGATTGTAAATATGTTATTACTGCTATGATTATTATTAAAAAAAAAGAAAAATAGCTGAAATCAAATTACCTTATGGCCATGTAATAAAAGGATGTAATCTTTCAGGTTCAGTGCAGTAACAGACACAATGTCTAGAACTAGAAGTTTTCTGTATGTCTTGGAAGTTTTTTATTGTTTTATGACTTCCAGGATCTGTCTTAGATCTAAGAAAAGCCTTGGTCTATGTACTTTCACAGGTGCATCAGTGGGGGATTTCACCTGAGATAGTCAGATGATAATAAAGTCTATCATTCTGCAAGCTATCCCAGCAGTAATATTTGCAATATTAATTTGAGAAGTCTGAGGCTGCATTCTGCATTTTGTCTTTGACCTGACAACATCAAGATCCACTCACCACATCTGCCTTGCTTGCTCTGAAGTATATTATTGTGGTACAGTAATTCTCTTAGATGCAGTCAGGAATATAGCAAAGCTTAACTAAGATGTTTTTCTTTATTTATTTGAGACTGTCCTGCAATGTTGTTTTAAATATTTCCTGTGATTTTGAACTTTGATGTAACGGTAACTATATACTGAGTATTTTCTTGTTCTTTAATTATTTGTTATTAAATATATTTAAACATGTCATTGTGGCTGATCTGTCTAGAGATATTTAAATTCTGGGAGTACGTGCATATTGGTTTGGTGACACTGTGTGGGCCATTCCTAATAGCTTTGCTCTTGGTCAAACTACCATTTGTACCGATAGTAACATTACACAGTAAGATTGGACACCCTTTATTAAGGGCCATAAGTAGCTGATAAAGAGGTGGCTGGTGGCAGTAATAACTACTTTATAGTCTAGGCAGAAGGGGCATAGCTAGAAACCTGTGCCAGCCTTTCCCAGGTGTGTGCATGTGTAAAACAAATCTCCAGGAGTGTGTGTGTCAACTATTTGGGCAAGGACACAAAGCACTGGTTGGATAGAAAGGCTGCTGGAGGTTTTGGCTTGGCCATTCAGCTGAGATCTCAACTCTATAGTTGTGCCAGTGGGGAGTCTTATTGGGAATCTGGAGAAAGATGGAGAAACCAGCCCTGGACTGACTGTGGTCTCTGTATGCTCTTAAGGGAAATTGCACTTGATGCAGTGAGCTGCATCTGGAAATACTGTGTGTGTACCTGTCACCCTACCAATGCACACCCTCACAGGCACTAGTGGTGAGGACTGAGGCTCCTTGATTACTGGGCTAGTGATGGAGTGGCACAGAGGTGTCCGTACCCATGCATGGCAGACTACTTGTTCATGGTCATGGACATAGTCGGGATGAGAGCTTGTCCAACAGACATTGTTCACATTCAGGTAGCACCACCACTGCTAGCAAAGTCCATGAAACTAGCATTGCAACTTCTGGCAGACTTAGTTGTTGTGGTCAGGTGGCAGTGATTAACTTAATCCTCTAGTACACGTGTCTTGCATCTATCCAAATTGCCAGGATGTAGTGCTAGCACAAGTGCTTTGATTGTGTTCAAGCAAACACATGCACATTAAATATCATCTTGGCCATGCCATGTCACGCACATGTGTAAACACACACACACACACACACACACACACACACACACACACACACACACACACACACACACACACACACACACACACAATTACTACTAAATGATATAAACCTGTGGATACTGGCCCTGGACACTTGCTGATAACCTGAATTCTCATTCACACACTCTCAGTTCTTTGGTGTCAAGCTTGCCTTCCTATAGCCTCCCCATCCCCCCATCCTGTGTAAGTTATGATGACTGTGTACTGCCATTTGCATGTCTTTGTGATTCAGAGTTGCCTATGCCTGAAGCACAGAGTGGATAGCTAATACTTGCTTACTCAGATACCAGTTTTATCAACGGTATTGCAAAAACTGTTTGCTATTGTTCTTTTTCCTGCTCTATTGTAAATGTTTGTGCACTTCTTGATCCTCATTAATTTTGCACTATTATTCTTACCAATGCAGTCCTACAGCATAGTAATTAGTACGTGTTTAGCATCTTGTGTAAATGATGCAAGACTACACTGGTCACCGTTGTGTGTCTCCTCTAAGCAACTGTAATACATGATGCACACCATTGGGCAGAATCATATATCTGTATTGCATATATCACTCACGAGTTACTGATGACATTCCTCTGCAGCTGAGCCATGGATCATCTTACTGACGTACAATATCTGTATATGAGCGTTTCACTTATCTCTTTTATACAGGATCATCACTTAACTTGGTTAATACTGCTGCTACAAGTTTTGTCTTCTATGGTTAACTCTGTCTGATGCTCACAGAACACAACCGTTACATGGGTACGTAAAGGCTGAGAATTTTGCATGCATCAGATTTACTGTTTTCATGTGTTTAGCATATAGGTTTTCACTTGAGTAGTGAGTTAGTGCATGCTATCCTCTGCCTCCAAGCCAGGACCATGACATATTGTGCATGTCTATGTCTTCCAGGATCATCCACTGCTGCTGGTTCTTCCATAGTCTCCACAGCTGTATCTGCTGGCACTGTTGGACCTGCCTATGATCCTGGAAACTCTGATCTGTGGCTTTATTGTCCCTGATGCAGCTTTTTCCTGAAAATTATGTAGTGCAACATGGCACAGACTGTGGGTATTTTGGCCATGGTGTCTGGGTCATACTGCAGAGCACCAACAGATGTGTCTGGACATCAGAACCTTGATTTGAGCAACTATTTCTAGTTGACCATGTGCATCATCGTATCCTTGCTCAGTGGGATTATGTGGGTTTCTCATGGGTGTCATTAGCCAAGGTTCCAGTTCACACATCCTTTATTAGATGCCCTTGTGGAAAATCACCTCTTGCAAGCCCTACATAAGAGTCACAGGTGTGCCATATGTACAAGTCATGAAAACTTCTAGGGTTGCCTATACACACACATGGTAAACAATCCCTTGCACAATTCAGACCAAATGACAGTTGTTTGAGTGATATCCTTTCCTGATGATATACCTCCTTCAAGGTTCACTAAGTGGGGCTTTTATTTCCATATGTGTGTGCAGTCTATGGCCCCAAACCTCAGGGAAGTGTGCTAAGGAAATAAAATAGTTTCATGGTTGTTGCTCTCTCCTCTGGGGTACATAGAAGCTAGATGTGAGCCCTAATATTGTAGCACTGCATTTAGAAACTGATGAAATATCCTTGAGGCTGATGCATGTGACATTCCTAATATATCCTCCATGGGTGTCTGAAAAGTGTCTGTAGCTAGTATACATCATGCTGCACCTACCTTGGAATCCACTGGGATGGGCTCTCCATGATTTCTCCAAGGCCTCAAGGGATGGCGGCAGGAGTTGCATATTTCCTTTAGGGTATTTCCACCCTATATCATTCTACTGTTTCTGTATAATGAACTCCATCATAAGTCATAATCTGAACACTCTTCTCCTTCTAAGCTCAGGTCTGGCAGTAGCTGCAGCACCTTGTATTAAAGCCTGTTGCACATACAGGATAATGATAGCAGTAAAGGCCTCTAATACTTTTTCCCGTAAGTGTACTCATGGTTGTATTCCAAAGAATATTGGAACTGAGGACAAAAGGGAGTAAAAAGTGACAAGAAGTGCATTGTCATCCCCTTTGGGAAAACCACTGTAACCATGAACTACCACATAGGCGGTAGCCTACTAAACACTGAAAGTGTGATAACAGACACTGGGACACAGGTGAACAGTAGCCTCTTCTTTGATAATCACATCTTCTCAGTAGTCAGAAATCCTTCTACATGGCACACCTCATCACAAAGGGGCTCTCCTCCAGAAAAAAAGAGGTCATTGTTCCTCTCTAGTCATCCCTCATCAGACCCATTATAGAGTACAATACCCCATTTGGCATGTACCTCACAATACAGCTACTGATAAAAACAGCAAGGTTAACGGAGAGTACAAATCCACTGTACGAAGTTGTTGTGTCCTTAACGCACTTTTTATTTGTAAAACAAAAGACGTTTTCGCTGCAAACTCAGTTGTAGCTTCCTCAGAGAGTATAAAAAACAATATGAAGTTAGTTTTTTTAAAAGCAAAAAAGAGCGCCAAAAATTGAAGCGCTTAAGTTTCCTAAAAGGTGTAGTACATGAAAAATTTTTATAGTACAAATAGATTAAAATGTTGTTCTCGTTCAAATACAAGAGGTATAAAATTCAAAACAACGATTGTTGAAAATGTTATGACAAGTAAACAAGTGACACCATACATGAGCGTTACATCCCAAATAAGAACTTTTTAAGATGTTTGTTGTTTTTTAAGATAGTAATTTTCTATAGTGACAAGTTCCATATTAAGAACCAACCAAGTTGATTACACTGACCAAAGAGAGTTAGAAAGTGCCCGTCAGCTTGTGTTGTACAAGTTTGTTAAGCTGAAACTTGAGTTTACAAAAATAAACTAAAAAGAAACTGAAAATTAGGACTGTATAAATGTGTATTTAAAAGTCAAAGATCGACTCAGAAATTTCAGACTTTGATTAAGTTAGTTCTCTGAATTATGTAACAGAAAACTCTAATAGACATCTCAGTGGTTTTGTAAGGGTGAACGAGAAGTATGCTCATCTTGTAAAAGGTATGTCAAAAATACCGACCAAATGGTCAAAAAGTTTATTTAAGGGAAGCACAATGTGGAAAAGTAACTCATCCAAGTGGCCAGAAACAGGTTCGTGCAAAGTGTATAAACTATTAGTTTATACACATACCTTTTACAAGATGAGCATACTTCTCGTTCACCCTTACAAAACCACTGAGATGTCTATTAGAGTTTTCTGTTACATAATTCAGAGAACTAACTTAATCAAAGTCTGAAACTTCTGAGTCGATCTTTGACTTTTAAATACACATTTACACAGTCCTAATTTTCAGTTTCTTTTTAGTTTATTTTTGTAAACTCAAGTTTCAGCTTAACAAACTTGTACAACACAAGCTGACGGGCACTTTCTAACTCTCTTTGGTCAGTGTAATCAACTTGGTTGGTTCTTAATATGGAACTTGTCACTATAGAAAATTACTATCTTAAAAAACAACAAACATCTTAAAAAGTTCTTATTTGGGATGTAACGCTCATGTATGGTGTCACTTGTTTACTTGTCATAACATTTTCAACAATCGTTGTTTTGAATTTTATACCTCTTGTATTTGAACGAGAATAACATTTTAATCTATTTGTACTATAAAAATTTTTTATGTACTACACCTTTTAGGAAACTTAAGCACTTCAACTTTTGGCGCTCTTTTTTGCTTTTAAAAAAACTAACTTCATATTGTTTTTTATACTCTCTGAGGAAGCTACAACTGAGTTTGCAGCGAAAACGTCTTTTGTTTTACAAATAAAAAGTGCGTTAAGGACACAACAACTTCGTACAGTGGATTTGTACTCTCCGTTAACCTTGCTGTTTTTATCATTGGTTTTTGTCTTTACAAGAGTTTGTTCACAATACAGCTACAACAGAAAGGAAAGCCACAGAAATACCTCACTAAGCGGATTACTGGCCTCAAACATATACCATATGCAGACCATCTCAAAAAACTCCAGTTCTACTCCGTTGCATATCCCCTACTCAGAGGCGACCTCTGCCTAACATACAAAGCCATGTCAAACCCAGATCTGTTGGACATGCTAGACTTAAAGAAATCTCAATCTCTTCGAGCCAAACGCCACAGGGACCTAAACTTTGTCACCTTAATAAACAGAACATTCTGGAGGGATAGATTCCTGTTCCAGAGACTTCCCATGTTCTGGAACAAACTACCCATTCATATCAAACAAAGCTTCTCATTGGCCCTCATTAAGAAAAATCTTGACAGTTGGATGGGAAATAGTAAATTCACACCGGGGATCACTTCTGTGGCTTTGCTTGACAGGGACATAGGAAAATAAATTATTGGGTGGTGAAAGAGAGGGAACTGTTTTGGCTAGGCTTATTAAGGCCCTAGGGCCAATAGCCTAGTACCTACCTATGAACCTATATAACAGCCACTGTAAAATAATGGAAAACTACTTTGTAGCTGAGTCATAATACAGGGCAAATTATGATCTCAGGGTTAAAAATCCAAAGGGAGATATCCCTGGGCAATTCTTTGTCACCACTCCTGGGTTTGCCTTACTCTTGACCTACTGAGCTGTTTACCAACAGAAACCAGACTTGCCCAATGACATTAAATCTTCTTTTTGTGAATGACTTAAAATTGTATAGCTCATTAAATAAGCACCGGTAGGCACAACTAGAATTGGTTAAAACTTTCTCAGTCAATATATGGCGGCAATTGACTTTGATAACTTTGCAAATGTGAAGTATAAAGAAGGAAAACTAAAGCACCAAGAAAATACGACCTGGGGGACGAATGTGACATAAACTAACGTGAACAAGAGGGAGTGAATAAATATCTGTGAGCAGATGAAGGCTCGGCAATAAAGGATGAACAAATGAGAGCAAATTTAATAAGGAATGTTTAGGAAACTAAAGTTAATATTGACAACTGCCTTGATATCCATAAAGTTCAAGATATAAATCAGCTCACTCTTCCTTTTCTAAATTACAACTTTGTTGCAATTGAATGATATCAAGAAGCATCAGATCATTTGGAAAAGAAACCTGCTTCATGACTATCAAACGTTGTATAAAAACAATGTGTGGCAAGACTGTTTATCCCTGCAGAGCTGTAGCTCATTGAGCACGGTGCTGTTCCCTGATCTAGTACCTGCCATTAGTATGTTGAGTAGCAAAAAAAAGGCCTTCTGCTTTAAACTGTTCTAAGCCACTTAACCACTTCTTACAAAGAGAAAGGTACATTGTAGCAAAGAGTTTGCCTCAGTTACAGTACCACCACTAAACACTTCAGCACTGTAATAAATCACCATCAGCAATTGCCAATCTTTGTGCCCCCTTGCAACTTGCACCTAGGGTGGCTGCTCCACTTGCTCACTCTTATGAATCATTTAGTTTTACAGCGGCATGGCCTCACAGAAGTTGACTGTATGTGTATGTCTACAATCATGTGACTGCATACGTTTGTTGAAATCATCCAGCTATGTCGCAATGCAAACATCAAAGACTGAAGCAATATTAATTGCATGAACTTTAAATACACCCTGACTCAGGATCGGCACCTATTCCTGCTTTGGTACTTGAAACCCTTAAACATCTGAAAATTTAAAAAAAAGTAAAATAAACACACACGAGAACAAATTGTCAGTGAAATCTGCAGTCACCAAAAAATTCAAAGTAGGCTGAAAATGAATTTACATTCTGCATATAGTTAGTATCTAATGAGGGATTACCACTGGCTTGTAACAATCTAGCTATGCCAAACCATAATCCAAATGAAGGATTCCCTCCCTACACCTTTTATGTAGTGATCCAAGTGACCACTAGCTGGTCAGAGTTCCTCTAATTGCTCTTGCCATATGTATCCACACCACTACCCACCAGGCAAAAACTGTCATGGCCAAGTGAAGGTTTGCAAGGGATAGAGAAAATGCAGAAAAGAGCAATTTGGCAGCATCACATATGCTGCCTTAATATGCTAGGGATTTTTCTTTTTGTTTTATATGCTCTAACTAGGTGGGGCTGCTTGATACCACAGGCTTCACCACTCCCACCCTCCCTGGTATGCTGGATACACTGGCCAATTGCTGTGTGATTGCAGCAATACCATATTACCCCATAAGAGCAAGCCAAAAATTGCCAGTCCTTCCAACCCCATCTTCCCCACCAGCTCCTCCTGTGCCTAAACTGTTCGCTAAGCCTGTGATGATTAGATTATAGTTGGGGGTCTCTACCTTTGCACTACAAATGAAGGATATTTTGCATCCTATGGGACCACTCTACATATCATAACCCAAATCAGGACACTTCGTATCCAATGTGACCACACCTTCTGCACTCAGATAGTCAGTAGCTCAAAGCACTCAGACTTTTCTGGCAAAGAAACAAACAAACAAACAAACAAACAGAAAGAAATCCAGGATCATGACAGAATCCACACATTTCATAAAATAGCCTTGCACAGTCCCTAAAAGGGCTAAAGTATCTAGTGGATGCAGTTGGTGACTAAGTCTGCCAAACACAAGTAAAGAACTCAATGAAAAACCCAAATAGCCATGGCCCTTTGTAAAATGTAGGTGTCCTACTGAAAATTATTAAGTTGCTGATGAGTTATCGCAGTAAGAATGAGAGACAACATCCATTCACTCTTCATCCAAATACCCACTTTATCCAATTCAGAGACCAAGGGAAAAAGAAATTAACTCAGCATTCAATGTGCACAAGGCAGAGAAATTAATATGGAAGAGAAAAATATTCTGTTACAGCAGGTCCCCAAATAAACAAAACAAATGAGCTAAAATGCAAAACCAAGTACAGATGCCAAGTTATCATAATGTGATGAAGTTAAAGGTAACACTGTTGTGAAACTAGTCTGGAATGTTTATTAGCAGCAGTGCTACAGATGATGAAGTTGTATTTTATTGCATAAATTAAGAAACTAGAATTGTGTTTTTTGACATTTTATTTTTCTCATATTTGTGCATTGCATCTATATGACCATATTATCAGAGTAACATCAGGGGAGGTATTGACCAGAAGTTTGCATACAGTGGCACAGCATTGTGGATAAAAAATCAAGTCAGTTCTCCAGAAGTGAAAACAATGTAGTATTATTGTTATTATAATTTGTATTATTATTATTTGATTTCTGTGTTTCCATTGCTGCATCTCATACATAGCTCCCAACTACTTAGCACAAGAAATCTGGACAAAGCCAAACATAACAGGGGGACAAATACCTAAAAACAGGGCCAAAATTTAAATATTGCCCACATAAACTTAGAAATTTGCTAGAAATAAAGGATTTGTGTATTTTCAGAAGGATATGAAGTTTGAAACTCAAATGTCTGCCATTATTTGGTGAATTAAATCTTGAATGATTTGTCAGAAAACCACAAATTTTATGAAGAACAGATAATAAGTATGAGCCAAAAATCAGGACATTCTGCAAACATCTGGACAGTTTAGAGGTATGATCACATAACCTTTAATGTCAAATAATGAAGTTTAGTTGTAATATTTAGCTGAGGGTATATCTAGGCAGGGAGTAAGGATCTTCTGCAGCTCAAGTTAGCAAAGCCATACAGTGTACCACTACAGATGCTGAGATACCTAAGAACAGTAAGTAAGTTCATTTATTTTATGATACTTTCTTTGCCCAGTTCAGGATGGCAGGGGAGCTGTGGTCAGTCAGACAAGCTAGCACTCTGCTGGGTAGCACTCTACAGCAGTGTATGCAATCATGTTTGCTTGAACTTGACACATACCTACGGGCAACTTGGATGATTTCCAATTAATTTATGCCATGATTTGAGGATGTGTAAACAAACTGGAGCTCCTAACAAAGCCAACATGGAGGCATGGAGGATATACAAGCTCTCCATGTAAGTCACATCTGCTAAGATTTAATCTGGACATGTAAGTGCTATGAGGAAAGAGTGTTAAGCAGTCTGCCACTGTACCACTCCACATCTGATATATCCACTTTCTCTTTCCATGCGTGGCTTCCCATGCTAGCATGAAGGGCAGATTACAGCTCTCAGAAACTTGGAGGGTGACAGTCTAAACAAAATCAAACTAAATGTATAAATCCCTGATTTTTTTGTTTCACCAGCAAAATCAGTTTGACAATGGACAGAATAAAAACACAATTCCCAGCTCTCTCAGGTTCTTACTTCAGTCCACTGAAAACAACTGTACCTCAAGATCTTTGAATGCATTGACACCTGCATATCCAACTGAAAAAAAAGGTTAAAACACAATAAAATGAAATTTAATAAATATTTCAATAGTAGGTACCAATGATAAAAATGAAGATGCTCTGAGTCTTACAATGACAGCCAGCTGCTGTCAGCTTGGATAAAAATAGTATATTAAGAAACTTCAACTGTACTGTCTGGCCAATGGCTGTACCTTGGGTTCATAGTAATATGGATGACTTATACAAGACTTATCACTATAAGGTGATGTTATATATTATTGTCAGTTGTGTATGCAAGCATATGTACATTGTTACACAGTATGTGTGCCTATACTTCATTTTTGCATCATCCATGATATCTTAAGTGTTTCTGGTCTCTACTACATTTTTGAAGATCAGTTCCAAAGGGTTCCATAAGTGGGACTGTCTTCCAAGGCCCTATAAATATCTTCTGTGTTGCTGCACATCTCACAACAACCAGGAAAAAAAACTCCAATGTTCATTTTAATGAATATTATTCTCCAGGTGTCAACCATTTAAGGACCACCATCTTAAAACAGGCAAAGGAAAAACCTTAAATCACCTATTAGTTTATATAAAAACTTTTTCCATTTTAACATTTAATACATTAACGCCTTTTAGGATTAATCAATAAATTATTCAACAAGCTTGATGATTTATTACTTTTATATTTAAATTAGCTTTTATTTGTTTATTTGGATGTTGGTTGGTTGTTTATTTGGTTATTTATTTATTTTGATTTTGATCCCTTTGAAAGCTTGCACTGATACCCCAGGACTGTATATTTATTATGTGCAAATAATGTTTTTTTTACATACGATACTCATTGGTCACATTTTTTCTTCTGTGTTACTATTATTAACTGATATCATCAGAAGTGGGGGGGGGGGTTGAAGGCTAATAGTTTTATACAACTGTACTGTGATCTACTCCTTGTTATGGAGATATGATATACATGTGAGAAGGGGTCTACTTCAGAAGACTGACAAACGAAAAAGACAATCCCAAAAGACTGAAAATTCAAAATACTGAACACATTTTTCATATAGAGGCAAGCCCCCCTGCACCCCTCATGTGTGGGGGCTGCAGCCCCACACCCCCTGCTAACTATATATACCAACTCCTAGTTGCACAACAGTGGAGAAAGAGTGAATTCCATCAGTCATAAATTTTGAATTTTCAGTCTTTTGGGATTCGGTCTTTTGGTTTTTCAGTCTTCTGAAGTAGACCTGTAAGAACATGGCATCTGAGTCCACAGTGTGTTAGCACCTTTCACTCTGTACCTTACTGGTTTTGGACACATATCCAGAATAGACATGCAAAAGACTGTGTGCCTGAACTCAGTCACATAACTTGCCTGTGCAGATGTTGTTCAAAGTGTGTTTGCATCACTGCATAACCATCCTATCAGCTGAGCTATCCACTAATCGAGTCATGACGGATGTACTTTCAGTCACAACCGATAGCTTTAAAATACCACAAAAGGTTATAAAACATTTTTGTTAAATTTAGTGGAGGAAGGCAAACTGGATTTAATAAAATTTGTCAAGCACAGCCAATGCTGCTGGTATGTTCTGTGACTGCAGACAGTAAATAAGGAAAGATAATTTGAGAACTTTCTCAAAACCAAAATCCTGTTTTTGTGAAAATGACTTAAGTGATAAAAAGCAGCACAGAAAAATGCAGAACTAGGGTGACTAATACAGTTTAAATAAGTATAAAGTATTATAACTGATATAGTACCAGAATTCTAAAAGTGTTTGCTTCACTTTTCACTTCATGTTAATACCATAGCAAATGTATGCTCTGCACTGACAATCTGCTCAGACTAAAGACACAAGAAGTGCTAACTCAAAAGGCTTTTCAAAACAACATCATCCAGCAGTGTGCAAATGGCATAAATGTCACTTAATTGTACATGTGAGAAAAAAAAAATCAGGGTGCTGATAGACTCAAAGTATCACACGAGTGCACAACACAAATGGCACAGGATTGCAGGAGTTTGGAAGCACAATAAAGATCTGAGATGTACTGCAATCTCCCATGTAAGTAGGACAAGGTAAAAGGAAACTGCAAAATTCAGTAAGTGTCCACAGATGAGGTGCTGTGACCAATGTTAGAAAATAGAAAGTAAATACAGAATACATGGGTGGATCAGAGACTCTATGCTGTAAAATGCTTGCATCCATGGCTAATTGGAATAAGACAGAAATATGTCAAAATGGCAGTTCTTTTAAAATGAAATGGATATAGCACAAGGATAGCATCATTACTGCGATACAAGGAACAGCAAGGTAGAATAAGAATCCAAGGGGCAATGAAGAGAACAAGAGAGGAAGTGGTGAGTGGAGGGTGTAGCTTTGCAATATCACCTCCATCCTGCATGGATCTGGGGAGTCATACATACACAGGCATAAGAAAAAATGCCAAAATATCTGGGGAGTCATACATACACAGGCATAAGAAAAAATGCCAACAGATCAATACTGTCTAAGCAATCTGATGTGGTGGTAGCTGAAATGAGGATGCAATAACAAGGCAAGAGAGGTAAAAATGGCTGTGAGGTAGGAATGTGTATCTGAGTATGTTTTAATGGCAACAGACTGATAATAATGAAGAAAAATAAGTGACCTACTGGTTTTGAGACAAGAAGACGTAGTATGATATAACTGGTGGGTAGACATAGTAAACCGTCCATCAGAGACAGGAGAAAGTGACAATATCAGGATTAAAAGTGGGATTAATGGATGGAAAAATAGGTAAGTCATATTCAGAGCAAGCATAAGTCTTCCAACAGTAAAATGGAAAGGGCTTACATGCAAGGTTAGGCAGAACAGGGAAGCAGGAGCTTAGATGTAAGTTTGTGTGAAACAATAAGTTTCCCTATCAGGAAGGGGAGTAATCGGCTAGTACTGACAACTGCAGAGGGGTGACAGGAGAGGAGGTTCATAGGTTAGTACAATGCCAGCTGCTTTTGTGGACCAATTTAAGCCTAACCAAATTCCCTTTGAATGAAACTGTCCAGCTTGGTGTTAGACTGCCCTTACCCATCCCATGGTCAATAATTACATATTACTCTTAGTGAGAATAACTGAGAACCTATCATGCATGGGATAAAGCATTTAGAGGCTGTCTCTGTCCATTAGTAGTACTGGGGGCAGTCCTTGGGTAAATTTTCTATTACCCATCCATAGATCCAAATTGAGCTTGAATATGGACAGGTATAACCATTTTTTCATGAGATATATCTGTCACTCCAAACTGTTTTGTTAATGTTGCAAAAGAGCTTTTAATCCCTAGACTGAGTATTTCTAATGTAATTTGACTTGCTCATGTGCAATAAATCCATCAGTACTGGGACAGAGGGGGGCCTTATATGCCAGACACAGGTCACTTCTTAACCACTCTGTAGGATACTGAGTATATTGAGGGGGATTTGGGTCTGGCCATGTAGGACACATTGTTTACACTTCATATCCTTTTAGTAAGGTATCTCTGTGGGCATACCAGTTGTTGCATGAGTCTGGACAGATACATGCCAAAGGGGGCCTTATACTCAATGACTAGCCTAGCAAGAGCTGACTAAATGGACTACATGAAAAGAGACATTGAGGAGCTCTCTGATTATGTAGCCCAGGCAGGTATGACCCTGACCTTGAGCAGTATCCTATCTTCACCAAGAATGATGCCACAATACAGAGATAAGATGATCAGCTTTAACAATTGGCTTAAACTCTGGTGTCATTCAAAGGGGATCCAATGTCTGTCTGCCTGGGATGACATGCTGGACAAGCCACGCTGCTTCGCAAGGGATGGCTTGCACCTGTCACCCCTGGGATTCCGGATATTGGCAAAGGCTCTTGCCACCCCCATAGTGCCTTTTTAGGCAAGGCTCAAATTCTAAACCTACCACCCTAGAACACAAAAAGGAAAAAACTAAGGGTAATGCTGCTCAATGCCAGAAGTCTAAATCTCAAAATGCACGCACTCGAGGCCCTTCTCAGTATGGAGAACATCGATGTCTGTGCTGTGACAGAAACCTGGTTCAAGGCTCCTGAGAGCACCCCAGCACTATCAGGTTTTACCTCATATCATGCGTTCGGCCCCAAAATCCGGACAATACCAAGAAAGGAGGGGGGGGTATCCATATTCATCAAGGACACCCACACCTCAAGACTGGTGGCAACGCATGATGCATCGGAGACCATCCAGGTGCAATTAACCATAGGCAAGACTGCTCTGCAAATTGTAGCATGTTACAGGCCACCCTCACAAACTCAGGAACCTCACATGGCCTTCCTGAAAACACTGGAGCGGATAAATGTATCACCAAACGCCATCATACTAGGTGACTTCAATTACCCTAATATAGACTGGGAACACTACTCAAGCCCAAACACCCTAGCCCAAAAGTTCCTGGAATTCATAAACTCAAATGCCATGGAACAACTAGTCACCATCCCCACAAGAGGAGAAAACATACTTGATCTCATCATCACGAACATGGCAGCACAATGTTCAACACCGAAGTATACCCCTCACTGGTGAGATCAGATCACAAACTAATCTCGCTGGAGGTCCTCATCCCACCCCACCTGAAATAAAAAGACCACAGTAAAGAACTTCTCGAAAGCCGACTTCACACTTCTAAAGACTAGTGTGGTCTCCTTTAAGGCCCCGAGCAGTGGAAAACAGTACTCAAGCCGCTGAATCACTTACAAATGCCTTCTACCAGCACCTGCAGGACTGCATGGATAAGGCAATCCCAAGCAAAACAAAGACTCTTTGTACCAAAGGCAAGCGTCCAGTCTGGTGGACCCCAGCCATAAACAAACTCTACAACAAAAGGAGGAAGCTACTACAAGATAGAACAAAATCCTTAAAAGGTAAGACACCTTTGATCACTATAAGTAAAAAACTAAGAGCTCTCATAAAATCATCCAAAGCAAATTTTGAGAGAAAAATAGCTAAAGACTCAAAAGACAATCATAAGGCCTTCTTTAGCTATGTTAGAAACCTGGGAGGAAACTCCCAGATATGCTCAGAACTAGTTCAAAATGATGTGAAGATTACTGATCCTACAGACATTGCCAACATACTGGCTGACAGGTTCAGTGCAAACTTCTCACCCCCCTCCCCCCCAAAAGGAGAGATATCTATACCAAACGACTGCAGCCCCCCAAACATCTCTAACGCCCAAGTGAGAACTGCTCTCTCCAAAGCAAAAAACACAGCATCCATGGGACCTGATGGTGTCCCCGGCTGTGTGCTCCACAAACTCAACGAGGAATTAAACCCACAGCTAGGACAGCTGTTTAATCATAGTCTCACCTCTGGATATGTACCCAGGGAGTGGCGCACTGCAACTGTGGTCCCACTTCACAAAGGCGGTGCCTCCACCGACCCTGGAAATTACCGGCCCATTAGCTTGACAAGCCTTATCTGCAAAGCCATGGAGAGGATCATAATGGACCTCATAAATAAAGACATAGGGAATTTGCAGACTTTGGATCCAACCCAGTTTGGCTTTGTCAAAGGCAGATCATGCCTTTTAAACTTGGTTGACTTTTTCGAAACAGTCACCAAAGCCATTGATGAGGAAAGGCAGTCCATACAGCCTACCTCGATCTGGCGAAGGCCTTGATACAATACCCCACTCGGGTATCATTGAAAACTCATCAGCTTAAATGTTAACCCATACATCACAAGATGGGTTGCAAACTGGCTGAGTGACAGAACCCACAGGGTCAGAGTTGCTGGCGCCATGTCAGACTCAAAGCCTGTCACAAGTGGTGTCCCACAGGGCTCAGTCCTGGGCCCACTCTTGTTTGGCATCTACTTTTCTGAAGTACAAGCAAACACAGGAGGGTTATGGCTGACAAAGTTTGCAGATGACTGCAAACTGGGCGCCATAGTCGAAAACACATCTGACACAGATATCCTTCAGAAGGGTCTCACAGAAACGGATAACTGGTGCCAGAGCCATGGCCTAAAGTTAAATGCCAAAAAATGCATAGTCATACCCTTCGGGAAAAACAAGGTTACCCCTAGCTACCATATAGGTGGCAACCCACTGAGCGCAGAAGAAGTTATCAGGGACCTGGGGACACAGGTTGACAGTAGCCTGTCATTCGACACCCATGTAGCTAAAGTAGTTAGGAAGACCTTCTACATTGCCCACCTTATCATGAAGGGATTCACATCTAGATCAAGGGAGGTCATAGTCTCCCTATACTCATCACTCGTCAGACCAATGATTGAGTACAATGCCCCATTCGGAATGTATCTGACCCGACACTTGCAGCAGCTGGAGAGGCCACAAAAGTTCCTCACCAAAAGGATAAAGGGTCTCAAAAATCTGTCCTATGCTGCCCAACTGAAAGAACTCCAGCTCTATTCAGTCGCCACGCTTGCTCAGAGGTGACCTTTGCCTGACATACAAGGCCATGTCAAACCCAGATTTGATTAATATGCTTCACCTCAAAAAATCTAGATCCGTCAGAGCCACAAGGGCGGGAGACTTAAACCTCGACACGACTATTAATAGGACGTGCTGGAGGGATAGATTCATCACCCAAAGACTCCCTATGCTGTGGAACAAAATCCCGGTATATGTGAGGCAGAGCACCTCGCTGGCCTTGTTCAAGAGAAATCTTGACCAATGGATGGGAGATCGCAGATATACCCCAGGGATTACCTCAGTGTCACTACTAGACAGAGGCACAGCAAAATAATGGGTATAGTTCCCCATACTAAAGGGGTGGTGCAAGCCACAAAACGATGGGCTAGGCTTGTAAATGCCCTCGGGCAGATAGCCTAGTATGAACCTATGAACCTATAAAGGGGGACAATGACATCCGTAAATCTAGACACAATCCCTTCATTTATAAGCTGCATCATGCTAGCATTAACTACTGCAGAAGACTTGACACCTGTTGAGTTGAGATAGCCACTGGCCAGCACTGATCATGCCACCATAAGGTTTATCAGCACTGAAGTAATGCTGGGCTGTGCCAAATTAAAACACATTGAGAGTTAAAGAAGCATAGACTTGTTGGAATATGGTATAATGGTTAAGGTGTTAACCTCAAAGACACAAGGTACAGGGTTTTATTCTCACCTTTGGAAGGAAAATCAGATAGGAATAAAATGGCCCAGAAGGGTAGTTAGCATAGTACTTGCCTATGAACCTATGTAAGATACAGAAATAAATAATAAAATGATACTATGAAATAAGAAGAGTGAATGAGGTATGAGATTGCATAAAAAAGGCACGAGGAAGGAACTAAAATGTACCAGGAGAGAAGAATAAGATTTGCGAAGAGGAGGCAGCAACTTGGCTGAAGAGTGAGGTAAGATAGGTGGTAAACAGGGAAAGTGAAGCTTAAAGGAGGATGATACGTTTGGGGAAAATGAAAGATCTATAAAGATGACATAGAAAAATAAGCTTATCCACCAGCTCAAGGTCACAGTAAGGAACCCATGGGAGGATGGGTCTGTATCACTTCACTGAACCTTCACTTCAATGAACGGCATTTAATTGAAAATGCCATTCATTGAGTTACCCCTCATGTGGGGGGCTGCTCCCCCACACCCCCTGCTAATTATATATACCAACTCCAAGATCACACTACAGTGCGGAAATGGCAAATTTCCCAATCCTCACTGTACTGCTAATCTCAGTATGAACAGTTTGACAGACAGCATGTTTGATGTAATTGCACTGAAAATGCCGATCAGTTAACTAATTCTTCAGTGAACTGATAGGGATCCATGGGAGGATAATGAGCACTGAAAAATCATTTAATTGGATACACTGGAAAATTCTGTAGTTTGTGGTGCCAAAAGCTATTAAAGTTCAGCATATTCTGCACCTCCCAAAAATCTTCCTAGCAAGTTATTCACCACTACATTCACACAAGAATGACAGGATATAGTCCCACTAATAGAAGGTGCAACTGTATGGATGCAGACATATAGCTGGATGGATGAGTAGTCATGGCAGAAATAATTAAGGAACTCAATTCTTTGAAGAGGTGATACATAGTCCAAGTGAGCTACTACCCGGGGTGATAAAAATGGCAGTGATGCTCAGGGAAACACTAGTCAACTCTTATAGTCACATGATAAAAAGTATTATAGAAAGCTGATACTTCTGGTTGTTTTAATTAAGCAAGGGTCTAGGAAGTAATTTATTAACTACAGGCCTTTAGTCTCAATTCCATTTTAGGGAGAGGCAGGAGAACTATTCTCTAATAGATCAGCGCAGTTCCTGAATGCTATTTCTCTGGTCAATGACAGAAAGCACACTTTCAGACATGAGATGTTTTGTCAGAAGAGTCTGTATACTGAAAGGCATGATTTAAGAGTTGGTAATGACATGAACAAAGAGGAACCCTACCTGTTAATGAGGTGCATCTAATCTTTAGCAAGACATTCTTCACTGTGCCTTACAGGTGGATTACAGAGTTCAGTGCTGGGGCTACTAATGTTTAATATATTATGCAATCAGATAGCACAGGCCTACAAGCTTCAGTATGGAGATCAGTTCTGCTTAGTATATTTGTGTGATTTCACACTGGGTTACATTGTTAATTGCTGGGTCTAGTCCTGCTTAGTATATTTGTGTCAGATATCACACTGGATTACACAGTTCATTGTTGACATCAGCAATATTTAGTATATTTCTAACAGGTAGCATAGGCTAACAAGGTTCAGTTTGGGGACCAGTTATATTTGTGTTAGATATTCCACTGAGTAACTGGATTAATTGCTGGGACTAAACCTGTTTAGTGCGTGTGTCAGATATCGCACTGGTTAGACAGTTCAGTGCAGGTACCAGTCCTGTTTAATATATCTTTTTCAGATATCACACAGGGTTCAGTGCTGAGACAGTCCTGTTTAGTGCGTGTGTCAGATATCGCACTGGTTAGACAGTTCAGTGCAGGTACCAGTCCTGTTTAATATATCTTTTATATCTTTTTCAGATATCACACAGGGTTCAGTGCTGAGACAGTCCTGTTTAGTGCGCGTGTCAGATATCGCACTGGTTAGACAGTTCAGTGCAGGTACCAGTCCTGTTTAATATATCTTTTTCAGATATCACACAGGGTTCAGTGCTGAGACAGTCCTGTTTAGTGCGTGTGTCAGATATTGCACTGGTTAGACAGTTCAGTGCAGGTACCAGTCCTGTTTAATATATCTTTTTCAGATATCACACAGGGTTCAGTGCTGAGACAGTCCTGTTTAGTATGCTTCTGTCAAATATTATATTGTTTTTCATGGTCCTGTGCAGGGACCAGTCCAGTTTAGCATATGCATATCTGATATTACAATGTGTTACAAAGTTTAATACTAGGACCACACCTGTTTAGTGCACTCATCAGATAATACATTGGTTTACAAAGTTTAATGCTAGGACTGGTACATTTTAAGCATAATATCACAGTGGGTTATGTGGTTCTAGAACTGGGACCCATCTGATTTGGTGTATTCATGTCAGATATCACACTGGTTATAATGCTCAGTGCTGGAAATAGTCCTTTTCAGTATATCCATGTCAGATATCACACTCTGGGTTACATGATTCATTGCCAAGGCCAATCCTGTTTAGAATACTTGCATCATATGTCACACTGGGTTCAAAACTAAGACCAGTCTTGTTTGGGATATTTGTGTCAAATACCACTCTGCAACACAAGGTTCATTGCTGACTTAGATATTACACTGGGTTAGAGGGTACAAAGTCAGAACCAGACTTGTTTAGTATATTGGTGTCAAATTATGCACGGGGATACAAAGTTAAGTCCCTGAACCAGTCTTGTTAATATGCTTGTTTCACATAATATATTGGGTTATGATGGTGCAGCACTGGGAAGAGTTCTGTTTTGCATATTTCTGTCAAAAGTTGCTAACATGCCCTTGTGCATTTACAGCCATGTACCATAAAGTCATTGTGCTCCTGAGACTGTTCCTGCATCACTCTGACAGACTGATATTTTGGACCTACTTTGCATGAGTTCTGCACTCTCATGTAGTCCACAATGTATCAATGAATCTTAGATTTTTGTTAGGAAATGACTAAATGGTGGTGGGGTAGGGGAGGGTCACTTGTCATGATGCAATGTTACATGTTGCAAAGAACAAGACTGGTTGAGGGACTTAACTTTGTATCCCCATGAATAATTTGACACTGATATACTAAACAAGTCTGGTTCTGACTTTGTACCCTCTAACCCAGTGTAATATCTAAGTCAGCAATGAACCTTCTTGAATGAAATTAATTGCATTGTGTGTAGCGCAGATGTTCCCTCATGTCAATCAAGCCTGCAGTGCATTAGCCCAAAGAGTGACTGCTTCATAGCCCATAAGCATGTATATAACAACAGCCAAATCATCTGCACCCACTTATATCACACTAGTGATGAAGCAGGGCAGTTACATGTTTTACATATTTTTCAACTTTTGGGTTTTACAAAATATATTTTCGTCTGTATTGTGATGTGAAATAGTGTTTAAGTACTTCAAAGCTAGAACCTCATTTCGAGGTATTAAAAGCATAATTTCTGTACAGATTCTAATCACAGCTGGTGTTGCATTCATGAAATTACTGAGAAGAATGTCAATTTCATCAGTGTTAAATTACACATGTCACAAAATGCAAGTTGCTTCAATGGCAAAGTGACAGAAAGCCATGTTGAAAGGAACCTGAGATCTGGAACAAACGACCTAACAAGGAAGAGTGGAAGTGACTGGTCAAAGATGGCTTCTATTTTCTGGGAGGAGGTCTGCCCCATTGCACTTGTAACACCTCCAGTTGAAAAAACTGCAGCAATATTTACTAGCTTAGTCACAAAGATGCTGTTTGCAGAATGGGATCAAAGTTTACACATTTCTAGTGAATTTCTTTTAAACAAAAATGGTGGTCAGTGTTTGATTAGTTTTTGTTTTATTAAGAAAATGACTGCTGTTAATAGTGGTTCTTTCTTATTGATTACTGCAGTAGCTGAGGGGTGTTGTAATTGATTCCCACATAAATGTATCAAATCAATATGTTTTAGCCTATTAATTATAAGAACTTTGGTCAACGGAAATATAAATAAAAAGATGTGTGTGTGTGTGTGTGTGTGTGTGTGTGTATATATATATCTATCTATATATATATATATATATATATATATATATATATATATATATATATATATGTGTGTGTGTGTGTATGTATAGGTTTACTATCAAAATCTTGCAACTGACTAGTGCGAGTGTTCATATATATAGAACCCAAAATGTCGTAAAATCCAATAACTGATCGTTCACATAACCGAAAATGGTATTTAAGGAAAGTTGACAATTCAGGAATGTTGACTTTACAGAAAATACCTACACTTCCGGTTATGTGCTACAAACTTTTGCAGGGGTGCAGCCCCCCTGCACCCTTCATGTGGGGGGCTGCACCCCCAAACCTCCTGCTACTTATGTATACAAACTCTGCAGTGAAGGAAAGGGTACATTTCTCGATCCCCACTATAGTACAATCTCCATTCAAAAAAACGAATCCACAAGAGCAAATGCACATTAGCATTCACTCTTGTTGATTCAAACATTTAAAAAGTGAACTTACGGCAACATGGACAAGTGCCTTTCGGCCTTCCAAGGTTGACTAACTAATTTCTGACATTTTGATGTCAAACTGTATATATATATATATATATATATATATATATATATATATATGTATATATGTACATATGTATATATATATATATATATATATATATATATATATATATATATATATACATACATAAAAGAGCATGTCATACATGAAATATAAAACATTTTTTTCTTTAGAACAAAAGAGGTACAGTGTATGCTGTTTAAGAGGCCAGGGGTGAGTGATTAGTTTCAGCCAAGCTTTGACTCTATGCTAGCCTCACTTGTGTGCACAGTAGTGACAGAGCAGCACTGGAATGTTTAGTAATATAAAGCAAGAAAAAAGTACCACATATGATACCTCAACTTGAACTCCTAGCCTTGACACAAATAATTTTTTTCTAGTCCTTCATTGACCAGACAGGAGCTCAATTCCAGTGACTGTATCAACTCATTTCTTCCCAAGGTCCACAGTTTATTTATTCCCATGGGGTGAGTGGCGAGAGAATTGTAAGAACAAGTCATCATATTTGCATTTTGGTGACAGATTTACTGTTTTTTTTTTTTAATACAGGATCTACCATAGAAGAGCGTATGCTGTACGCTTTTACTGCTACGTGTGAAATAGCAAAATCACTGCCCCTTGCTCACAGTACCCCAGTATGATCTCTTGTCTTTATGAATGATTCTACAACTATCAGTGTGCTTGGACTCATGGTAGCCCCTCCTCTAAAGAGAAGCAAGCAGACTGTACCTCATCACTCCTTTCCTCCTCCATGCCAACCGTAGCAGGCAATCAAACCACCAACTGAACTGTGGTCACTTGGGTCATAGTCAGTGCTTTATCCACCTATGCGAATGGAGCTGGTTAGCCTGACCAAGAAGATGATGTAGTGTAATGTATTCCACTCCACAAAGAGGAAACCGATTCTCACAGGGTGATATGAGATGCTTAGTGTACACACGAAGGGGGAATGGAGAGACCACTGAAACATCTAGTGCAACTAGATGGTCAGGGAGAACAGGGAGAAAAAGAACAGAAAACAAATAAAATGTTAGAAAAAGCAAAATTTGATGATGCAACTGAACATGTTATAATTTTGACTGGCATACCTTTACCCATGATTTTCAGCATAATATCTAGATAATACTCCATGAACTTACACGTATATATATATATATATATATATATATATATATATATATATATATTCTTCAACAGCTGTGCAAAATCATCTTTTGTGATAAAATTGAACTCCAATTAAAAAAGAATACTTTCCCATGACATTCATCAAGCTTGCATGCACTCAGCTGAAATGCTCTGATGAAAGACTTTAGTATTCATTCCAGTGACTGCTCAGGTGAGAGACTTATTAAGGAACTCCAGGGGGGCACATGCCCCCCTCAAGTACCACTAGCACCGCTCCTGGTTGGCACAGAGGGTGAAAGCTGTGAGCTATAGTTCTTGCGGTACAGGTTTTGATTCCCTTAGCCCTTATTTCTCTGGTGTGTGACCTTTAGCAAATCATTTAATCAGACGGGGTCAATTTAAAATTTGGCTTAGGCTCCTCAATAGCCCCCTGGACTGCAAGTCTAATAACTACCTATGAACCAGAGTCTTTATTATGTAAAGGAAGGAAGCGGATTTTAATAAACAGGAGACTCATCATACAAACCATTTTCGTTGGTTATGATCCTTAGTTTCCTCATTTTGTTGAACGTTGATAATGTGTTTATTATTTTGCTCTGAATAAATTGGACAGCATGAAGGCAATGAGTTTAATGTTCATATTTTAATTGTGAGCATATTTTTTTTTTACTTAGCTTGTGTTTTGCAAGTACACACTATGAATGCACTGCATTTGGACTACAAGAGTTTGTCTGGCTCTTGGTGCAGATGAGTGGGACTGTGAGCTATGAGCTGTTAAAGAGCTGCCTCCCTTAGCCTTCATTTATCTTCTGTGTACTCTGGCCAAGTTACTTTATCAGACAGTAATCCTGGGCTGCTCCTGAGAGGGGCTGCTTGTGTCCAATGGGTTATACGTGCCTCTTGGTAAGTGTATTGAGCATTTGATTTTGAGTTCTTGTGTCATTTATGTGGCCACTGTTTAGTGTTTCACTGTTTGCTATTTTGACTATGAGTCCCTGCATGTCTCTTGAGGACTGGTGGGCTGCCAGATGTGTTTTCACTAGATGTGAGTTTAGAAACCAGCTGTTAGTGTTTTTGCTGTAAGGTTTGAAATTAAAGTTTCATAAAGTAGAGAGAATATAATCAATATCTGCGCCACAAATAATAAAAATTATATTGCAGTAATGATATCTGCACTGCATTGAAAACTGGTTCATTACATTTGATAGCATCAATAATTTTGAATAGTGCTTGCATACTCATTTATTTATTTACTTATTTACATTTGTTGACCGGGAATGTCCGACTGGACGCAGGTCCATTTTCAGCGGAGGCCCGGGTAGAAAAGCTCCACAAATTAAAATATTACAGACATAGTTACAGATTAAGAATCCTAGCAATTAAAATACTGAAAACATAGTTACAGATGAAGAACCTAGTACATTCAGTAGATAACTAGCATCTGTTCTATCCACGAAGTCATAGCAGATATTAACAATTGTTACAGTAAGAAGTTACTGCCATATAATAAGTAGATAGGCATGGAAGTATCAGAGCTTGCTGTAATCAAAGGTAGTTTGTGGGGTGGAAGAGAGGTAGAGGGTAGATGGAGTGGGAGAACTTAGAGGGGAGAGTTACAAGGGCATAGCCAGCATGTTTTTAGGTGCGCTTTAAGTAAAGCTTTGAAGTGGGTGCATGATGGTAGAGAGGTTATTGTGGGGGGGAAGGTGTTCCATAATTTGGCTATAGCGCTGGAGAATAGTGCTTCTCCAGCAGTGTTATTGGCTCTAGTAACCTGTAATTGATTTTTGTTGCTGGATCGTAGTGGTCTGGTGGCGAGATAGGGTTGGAGTAGATACAAAAGGGATGGGACCTTTAGAGAATGGTTAACCAGTTTGTGGGCGAGTGTGAGTTGATACCATTGAAGGAGGTGAGGGAGTTCTAGCTAGCCTAGTTCAGTAAGAGAGAAACAGTGGTGACTGTGGTAGGATGCCCCAGTGGCGAATTTGGCAATTTTGTTGTAGCAGGTCTCGAGTTTATTTAGATCGCATTGCCTTAGGTTGGTATATATTGGAGAGGCATAAAGTAGGGTGGAGATAAGGTGCGAATTTGCAACTGAAATCCTAGCTGCTTTGGTGAGGAGTTGCTTATTTTTGTATACGGCTCCTAGTTTTTGGTGGACTTTGTTTATGGTCATGGATATGTGAATGTCAAATGTGAGATTGTTGTCTATTTCAACTCCTAGCAATTTGGTGTGATCTGTTGGGTGGATAATGGTGTCTTTTGCTGTGATGTTAAAGTGAGAGTTGTTTTGAGTATGTTTGGTGGGTTTGAAGATGAGGAGTTTAGCTTTGTTTGGGTTGAGTATTAACTGGGCATCGGATAGCCAAGTTTCAACAGAGGAAAAGCCATGCTGTGTGACCTTTTGCAGTTCGGGTAGGGACTGGGTGGAGCAGATGATGATTGAGTCATCTGCATATTGTATGAGTGTGCCATGTTTGGTGGCAGAGGCTAGATTATTGGTGAAAATAGAGAAGAGTAGGGGTTCAAGGATGGATCCTTGGGGAACACCAATAGAGACAGGCAGTTGGGAAGATATGTCATTTTGCCATACAACAGATTGTTGGCGAATGTAGATCTTTAAACATGGTTTTGCGAAATTTGGTCATGAAATGTGATTTTGTAGTGACTCTAATTTTCCTCACTAGTAAATTAGTCAGTGAACTGGATTGGAAGTGCTGTGGACATCACTCATAGGAGCAAAGAAGTCCTGAATGAAACATGCATTTTGTAGAAATGCAGGCTCAGAGCAGAGCACAGCAAACCCATAAGAAAAAACAACCCCTCACAGGATCGCTCGCGGTGCACCAGTGCATTACTTGGGTATGCCAACAAGTCAACATAATTCATAGAATTTACCATTTTTGACAAAACTATATTGCAATTATATGTAAACCTTGGAGAAACATAGGAACAGTATTTGGTGAGTGATAAAAGGGACCATCACAAGCCCAGCCATATGCACCTTTAAGAAATTACTGAAATGGTATGTGTTCTATTGCTGGTTCATACTGCTTAATGCATTATTTGCTTATGAGGCATTTTTTAATACTTTTTCTGAGTACTGTCTGCAATTCCTTCATTAATTCTGTACTACTGCTTCTACTACCAAACTATATGTACAACACTATGTATCCCGGTCATTGTCTTCTACTGCCTTAGTCTCTAGGTGTCTGACATCCCTCCTTTCTGTTCCTCTCATCATTTATCCTCCTGACAAATAAACTTTTACTGGACAGTTTATTTCTTTTTACTTTACAGTCCTCCCCCTCTGTCAATGACTGTTTCCTACTGACTGCAATACTGTGGCTCAGATTCTCTTCTACTTTTGCTCTTACATTTTAATCTACAATTGATAATTATAACCTTTTTGATTTCTTGACTACTTCACTCCTATAAAATGCTGTGTACTGTAATGTTTAACTGTATTGTTACTTGTTAATTCTCTTTAGTGCCACTGTCATTAATATCCGACTACTCCTATTTTTCAATGGAGTGGTTATTGCAGAGAGACTCAGATCTGTTGAGAGAGAAACATAAGCAGCTGAGAAGTACATACACACACACACACACACACACACACACACACACACACACACACACACACACACACATGCACGCGCGACACACACACATACACAAGATCTTGGAGTTGGTATATATATATACACACATACACACACACACACACACACACACACACACACACACACACATGCATCAAGTGCGTTTTTGCCCTTCTGCTCCAATGGAGTTTTCTGTCCTCCCTCAGCTCACGTAAGGTCACCTGTGTTATTCTTTGACAGGTGTACCGCCCCAGTCAAACTCCCCTGGAGTAAGTTGCACCCAGATGCCCGGGTGCTTGGAGCCAGAAGCGACAGCCTCAGTGGGGCTCGCCCTCCCACCTGACCGGGTACATGAAAAAATGATAAGAGCAGTGGTATTTCACCAGAATGACAAGATTGCAATCACCCACAGAAAACAAAATGCATTCCCATGTGTAAGTCAAAAATGCATCAGTTGACGGAAACTGAAAAATGTCTTGTTGACCATCACAATGACACCCATAATGCCATGAAGTGGTGAAGGAGGAGGAGGGGGGATTTCAAATTTTAAGGATAACGTTTAGCTGCATGCAGGAATTACTTTACTGTGCAACATGTTTGTTAGTAGGATAACATTTACTGGAAGAAAGCAGCAAACATATACTTCAGAAAAAATTGAAGAATTACGCAACAAAAATATATTTTCACTCCAAAAAGGGATGGCTGCAGTAATCTACAGTTAGGAAAAAGTGAAGATATAATGGAAATAGGAAAGTTAAGAGACAGGTGAGTGCATTATTATGGCTTATGCATGCAGGAAGTTAAGTGGAAGGAAGCATGGAAAGTGTTGAAATATGTGAGGCCAGTATAACCAGTTTATTATTTACAGCTAATGCACCATTGCTACTGCCCACACTCTGCTATTTACATATATTAACTCTAAAAGCACTGTACCTCAGTGAAAAGAAAACAGTTTGAGTTACTGAGATCTTGGACTTTTTGCTTTGTGTGTGTGTGTGTGTGTGTGTGTGTGTGTGTGTGTGTGTGTGTGTATGAAAATATATGAATTTACTAGTAACAGTCCATCCATGTAAATGTTGAACTGCTTTACATCAACACAAAACACTGACAAAAAACACATCGACATGCTACATCACATGTTCTGAGGCTAATGTTCAGACCATGCAAGGAAAGGTAGCATGTTTTTTGCAGGGGGCACATGCCTGTACCACGATCTTGGTCAGGAAAAGCCAGTACAGTTTGATCATCTCTACTGGCTTTTCCTTACTTAAGTGAAATGACACCTTGCAAAAATGTCTGTATCCGCATTATATATCTTTATATCTATATATTTGTCTACACATATATATAGATGTGAGTATATGACAGTCATATAGACATATAATTGAGCCAATCAAAATTGAGAAAAAAATTGTTGACTATTAAACCAAAAAAAAACAGCCTTTTTTTGCAGGGGAACAAGCCCCCTTGAACCCCCTGTTGCTAATTAAATATACCAACTCCAAGTTACTACAATGGAGAAAGGGCAAACTCTCAGATTTCCACTGTTTTCAATCTTCCACAGAATCAAAGATGGCAATGTTCAGTCACCTGATTTTCATTTGCTGAGTGGCTTTTTTCAATGCAATGATCCCACTGTTTGACCACCTGAATGACACCCATATATATATATATACCAACTCTGAGATCATACTACAGTGAGGAAAGAGCAAATTCCCAGATCCCCACTGTACCTCGATCTCTCACAGAAAAACTGCTGGCACATTTGGTCAGCTGATTTTCAATCAGCTGTGTCAGCAGTTTTCCAGGTTTAACAAACTGTTATTCGATAATCTGAAATGTAACATATACATATATATATATATATATATATATATATATATATATATATATATATATATATACATATACACAGAGAGAGAGAGAGATGTGTAAAAACAAGAAAAGCTGTTCCCAAATTCAGAAAGGTGAACAGTAGTAGCAGATAAAAAAGCAGAAATAAATTTAGTAACATCAAATTGTAAAGTTTGTGAAATTTCACCTTTTAAAAATAATGAGTCTGCACAGTTTCACTATTGAAAGTTTTTTTCAATAATTAATGTTTACAATGTTTAAAACTGAGTGCAAACAAAACTTATAGTATGTCACTCTGCAGCAAATGCTGAAAGAATTCTGAATTTGGATTCCAAAAATATCAGTAGCTCCTTCTCTCCCAGAGCTACTGCTTGCTTTGATCATCTGCCTGAGCACAGGGAGAAAAGCAGACATATTCGGATGATTACACTATGACCAGATAGATTTTGCTTTATGTCTTGTCTGGAGAGAGCCACATATCTGTTCATAGGTAAGTACTAGGCTATCTACTCTTACATTTTACGCCTAGACAATTTCCGTTTTGGTGCTCAAATTAGCTAATCCCATTTCATTGTAGATTGGCCTTACCCATTCCATGGTCGATAATTATATGTTACCCTAATGAGAACAACTGGGAGCATACCATAGACATTTTGAGGGGTCCTATGTAAGGGATAAAGCATTTAGGTGCTGCATCTGTCCATTAGTAGTACAGGTGCAGTCCTGGGGTAAATTTTCTATTTCTCATCCATAGATCAAAGCTGCACTTGAAAATGGACACAACTGAACTTTGTTTTATGTGGTCATGGAGTTTGTTCCATAGCAGCAGTATCCTCTGCGAAATATACCTGTCCACCCAAACCATTCTGTTGATGTTACAGAAGAATTTCAGATTCCTAGACCAAGTATTTCTAATGCCATTTGACTTGCTGATATCCAGTAAATTCATCAGTACTGGGTCAGAGATTGTCTTGTAAGCCAGACAAAGGTCACCTCTTAACTGTCTCTAGGATACCTAGTATATTAACAAGGCATTGAGTCTGTCAATGTAGGACATGTTGTTCAGGCTTTGTATCCTTTTAGTAAAGTATCGCTGTGGGTGTTCCACTTGTTGCATGTGTTTGGACAAATACATGACAAGGGGGGCATTATATATTCAATGACTGGCCTAATGAGGTCTGAGTAAAGGGGGAAATGATGTCCTCAGATCTAGACACAATTCCTTTATTTATAAGCTGTGCAGTATATCAGCAGGGGATTCAATAAAGCTTACATGATAATTTTTACAGTGTGCATGTCACAGTATGATGCACACATGGCTGCAAAAATATTTAGATTCAGTAAACTCCGCATGGTGGCACGCAGTGGAGCACATTCATACACAAATATGGAAACTTTCATGGCATGCAAATTACAGCATATGTAGCCAAATGTTATGCTGATGAAGCAAATCGACATGGTGGAGCAATTCAACAACCTCTAAAGCAACCATGGAAACTTTTCAAATATAGCCATGGAAAGGAGTCTACATGGAAATAAGAGCAATGAAAAGCTCATATATTTGGACAGAACTGCCCTTAGCATGTAACACCACACATATTCTGACCTAACTGCACAGGATGAATGCTAGATAATCAGTGTAACAGTCATAATAATTCAATTTTAAGTGCCATGACAAAAATGGAGCTTCGCTCCCTCACCTCCAAATGAAGAATATACTTGTAAGTAATGCAGGCTGCTAAAATGTGTAAACCTCCATGAAACAGAGTATAATACTGTAATGTTTGGGTATGCAAGATAGAGCTGCTTGATTACAGTATTCCTCCACTACAGCACTGGGCACCTATGCAGTTTCTCTGCCTACACAGTTACTAACCGTGTAGATTCCAGGCTGTCAGCACAGTGAAGATGTAAGTGAAGTCAAAACTCATTAGAACTGTTGAATCTCAAAAAAAGTAACCATGTAGGATGTTCACTTCGTGTAGATGCTTCCACAGTGTTTGTGTTGAATGCATGGCAACAGTGAATGCTGACATCACTGGGGTATGTCAGGTTATGTTTGCAGAGGTGAACATGTAGGGCTGTGAAGGGTGAAACTGCATACAAGTTAAAAGTGGTCTCTGTTTACCGTTTTTTTTTTTACTTTGTCATTATTTGCACAATACGGTGCTTAGCTCAACCATATACAAAACAGAGGAATGAATAGCAGGTTTCTCTGGGTTGTTATGTAACTATTCCTGTGGCAGCACATGCATATGTTAGGGCTGGAATATAGATCTTCCTGGGTTCAACTCCAGGGTATGCAACCTTTCCTTCACTTTTTATGATCCATGTTTGCACAATATCAAGAGAATGGCCAAAATATCAATTTTTCCTGTGCTTATCGTATTTATGCAAAGGTACTCAGAGGTGTGCATAGGTGTGCAAAGGGTGTGCATAGCACACTAATGAGCAAGCACCAGGTGTCATTAGTAGATGCATAAGCAGGTGATTTGCATGGTAATCAACCAATCCAACATGGTGGAGCTATTCAACAATGTAGAAAGTATCTATGGCTGTTTTTCCTTTATCTTTCAATATCATTGGGTAGAGACAAGGAAACTTTAACTAACACAATGCTAGGGGCTGCTGCAGGTATTCTACATCTGCATGTGCTATAGGCTGAAGCCAATGCTGCTGGTGCTGCTGACAATATGCCTAAGGTGAGAAGGAGAAGAGTGTTCAGGTCCAGAGTAACTTTCCAGGTGATACATGAGCTGGAGATTCTACAGTGCTACAGGGTTGACAGGGACACATTAGAAGAACTCTGTGAGCTCTGCCTCCCACAACCTACAGCAAGAGCCACCCAAGGGAAACCCATCTCAATGGAAACTAAGGTATGTGTAGCCCTTAGAAGATTAGCTACTAGTACCTTTCAAAGAGCAAGTGGGGGCACGATGGATGTGTCAAAGGTATCAGCCTCCAGGATCCTTCACCAATTTCTGGATGCTATACTCATACATGCCAGTGAGCACATAGTTTTCCCTGTATTTCTTGAGAGGGCAAGTAATATGGAACTGTTTTACCATGTAGTGCACTACTCTAAAGTACCGGTTGCCAGGGTGCCATATATTGCACTCATGTATACGTTAAGGCACTTCCTGGTGAGCAGGGTAGAATCTACATTAACCGCAAGGGATACCACCCCATCAACTGCCAAGTCATGTGTAATGCCCATGGAATTATCTTGAGTGTGTGTGCTGGCAACCCTGGCAGTTATCATGACTCCCATATCTGGTACACATCACAGCTGTAAGAGATGTTTGCTAGGGGAGACATCACATACGGACATTTACTGGAGATGCTGGCTACGCACTGGGACTGTGGCTGATGATACCCATCTGAAGTGCACAGACACCCACAGAAAAATGCCATAATGAGGCACATGCTCAAACTAGAAACATCACAGAGTGTATGTTTGGGCTTCTGAAGTCACAGTTCTTGTGCCTAGATATATCCGGTGGAGCCCTGCAGTATAATACACACACATGTACACAGATATTCACAGTATGTGCTATGCTCCACAGTCTGATTCTGCAGAAACAACTGCAGCAGGATCGGCAAGGGGAAGGGACACACATCCCCCCACCAACGCCTAGATCACCACAGCCAGTGTCAGAGGAAGAGTCAGAGGAAGAACCCCAGCTGCTATCCCTGTAGGCAGATGTAGGTGTGCTCAGTATGCCATTGCTTTGGCTAAGAGACAATGAATAGCACATTCACTGACCACCTAGTGGCCTAATACCTTTCTCCTACTCACGTACATATAGTAAAATAGATGCCAGGCAACTCACACAACCTTTACCTCCCCATGTATTGGCTGTCCACTACTTGCATCAGACAGAGTCAACCCTGAACTAAAAGTGTATCTGCTGGATTTGCAAGGTAAGTCCTGAACCTAGAGTGTATTCTTTAATAATATGGCATATCCTTGTATTTCCTAACTTGATACAGTAAGCAAGTAACTAGTGGTGGATTTGTACATAAAGTAGCGGAATATGTGACACTAGACACTTATTTTACTTATATGTGTCCATTAGTAATTAGTAGGCCTCAGGCATGAAAGATTCACACAGTCCTACCTCTGAAGAATATTGATGTTCCCTGCATGGCCTCAGTTTAGCACCATACCTTTGTACTTGTAAATCCTTAAAGACAGAAGTTAGTAAGTGATGATATACATTGCATTTTCAGACTTCAGACTTGTTTGTGTCATAACAGTAACTGAGCTTTGTCTGCAACCCCCAAAAGAGGAGTGTACCCTTGTTCCTGCCATAACTGTAACTCAGCGATGCTATCCCAAAAGAACATTATATGAGTGTGCCATCCAACCTGGACTTCATTTGTTAGCAACTGCATATCATATTATTCCCAGTTAATATCCTCTCACATGTTAAGGCCAATGATATAGAATGGCTTACACACTGCATGTGTTAGATAACTGGTGAATGACCAAGAAACACAGAAAGGTAAGACAGAGCTGTATATTTATAAGCATAACTGACAGGTTCTATGTCTAAATATAGTAAAGAGAATTAAATGTACAAATCAAAGCTGATGGTGTGATAGCAGTGTACGTTATGATGCAGTTGGTTGTGTGAATAATTACTTCATTTTGTTGATGCAAAACTGTTTGTGTGGCAAAGAGGACCAAGTCATCCCCCATGTTTCTTGCAACTCTTTATGGCATCAGTTAGGAGCCTACAGATTGCTTTGGATAAATGTTTTGTCCTTTCTGCTCTTGAGGGGTGTCAGGTATGATTGTGAATGTGAACAAGACTGAACTGTGTTCTGACCTGACTTGGGGGGGGGGGGGGGGCGTCAACACACAGGGCTCAGTTCAGAGAATCAATATGTTGGTCAGTACTAAGTCTAGGACATTCAAGCCCCTTGTGGGGTTTCAGACTGTCTGTTACACAGCATGTGTATTAACAAAATCCAGGAACCTTAGGATGAGTGTGTTTGTGCGGGAGCGCTACAGAATCCTGAAAGCTCAAAATCCTGAAGCCCAAAATCCTGAAAGTTCAAAATCCCGAAAACTCAAAATACTGAAAACACAAAATCCTGAAAACACACAGGATACTTATTCCAGCACAAGTACATGCAAAAAGAAATAAAACACAAACTATATTACTGTTTTGCAAGTATAAGCAGTGGGGCAAGCCCCCTGCACCCCCGCGTCCGCTACTACTTATATATCAACTCCAAGATTGCACTTAGTGTGGTGAAGTGCAATCTCGAGTTGATATATTTAATATAATTGAAGAGTAATATGTTTCTGTATGTACTTGTAGTGGAATATAGTAAGTGTTTGTATCCTGTGTGTTTTCAGGATTTTAAGTTTTCAGTATTTTGAATTTTCGGGATTTTGAACTTTCAGGATTTTGGTCTCAGGATTTTGGGCTTTCAGGATTCTGTAGCGCTTCCGTTTGTGCACATATATGACTCCAAATCGATGGAAGGATAGTTAAAAATCACACATGACCAAAGTGTTTGGCTGTCTAGTGAGTGACTCAATTGGGTCCAAGTAGGCAGAATGATCCTTGTGGTTCATGGCGGGGACCTGTAGCTATCAAAGATATGGAAGGGGGTTTTACATACAGTTAGTTGGGCTTGGAGTGGTGCTACTGAGTCATACTCCTTGACCAGTCTTGCGATGTATTTGTCTTTAACGAAGATGTAAACACTTCATCCCTTGGTTCTTTTACTCTTGTTTTGATGTGTGAATGTGTGGAAGGCATTGTACCCTTAGATGGCCAGGGTGCTCTCTGTGGTCTTGAACCATGTCTGTTTGACTGCACAGACATAGGCATCTTCCAAGGTAAGGAGTTCTTCCAGTGAGTGCAGCTTGTGATTTACACACCTTGCAATAAGCAGCATAATCTTCAGTTTGTCTGTGGTGGATTCTATTACGCCAGGACTTTAGTTACTCTGACATTGCCTAAAGGCCACTATGAGGGAGGCAAGCACCTTCATATAGTACAGTGAGGTATGTCTCAAGTGATTTACTGCAACATGGACTATGACAGAGGCATAGCACTAATTGTTATTGACAGACTTGAGTGCATGTATGATCTGATGGACTCTGGCCCCTGACGGGCACTTGACTATCAACTTTTCCTTGTCCAATCTGGCAAGGGAGTAATCTGTGCGGCTCATTATGGAGACTCTTATGAGCAAGACATTTAGTTTTGAGGTGTTTTGCCTGAGGTGCTTATTGGCTGAGACACTGGTGTCTCTATTATGTGTAGTGGTTTCTGTTGGGTCTGCACTGCGTGCAGTAGATTTGCACTTGGAAGGCCTCCAATCTTTAGTTAGGTTTCTAGCAATTACCTCCACGTATGTGGGTTTGTGTTGTGAACTTATGTGTAAGTGGTGAATTGTGTGCGCTGACAGCATGTCTCATATATGGTTTGTTGTTTGAGAGAATTGATTACAAATTCATAGTATAGATACAGCTCACACATGTTATATTAGTTTGTTTTAGCTGTAATTGGTTGCTAGTATACATGAATCAATTGCTCTGTTGCCTCAGGATGCCAATGTAAATCAGACTGCCTGGAGAATTGGTGTGAAACTGTCAATCCATTTTGGAAGGTTCATACTGTGGTAATTAGTGGGGAGTGGGCTAGATGGACCAGGTTTAGGTGTAAGACTAACAAAATGTGTCTATTCTATGGAGGGCTAGGGTTACAAGCATGCTTCAATGTTTAAGCATGTCTGTGTTTCACAGTGCATAACTGAGTTGCCCTCAGGGCAGCAGTGCGAGCTCTGTCTTTTAATCTACCCACATACATCACATCACGGTTAGTAGACCCTGTGTTATCTTGATAACAAAGCCCTGCGATCTGTGCAGTTGCTGCATGTGTATGATGAGGTTCCTGCAGAAGAGAGCATTATACTAGATTACTGTTCTGATGAGTATGACTACAGTGCTGTCATACAATCCTGAGATTTGAATGAGATGGTGTGTCTTATGATGTACACCATGCGTATGTACAGGAAAACCTTAAAGAGAAAAGTTATAAAGTAATGACACACATTGCAGTTCATGACATCACAACCCTTACAGGAGAATACAATAGAAAGTACTGTCATGATGATGCCATCCACTGTCTCATTTGACAAGGCAAATATAACTGACAGGTACAATTATCAGGTCAACAATACAAATGCAGATATACTAGGCACTAATGTAGCCATGCACCCTGTGCATCAGACACAAAGCTTTTGCATCCTTGAATCCAAAAGAGAGAAAACAGGGATATGGCACAGTTACCATCACTTGTACAGAGTGCTGGGGGGTGGGCAGGAGACCTAGGCTGACACAAAAGGTTGGTGAGTATGTGTGAGGGAGAAGGGGAAACAAGCAGACTGTGTGTGTGTTTGTAGGGGTCCTCCATATGAAAATGGTGTGAGAGAGTCTGCAAGAACACAGCCAAGCTCAGTGCTAGTTCTACATTTTGGTATATTGGACTGGTGTGAGCTATGCATGGTAGAGGTGGCGGTTCATCACTGTCTCCCACAACCATGGGAACTGTCTCTGCCAGGAGTTACACTGGCATCTTCACACCCATCAGATGGAGTGCTGCTACCTAAGCATGACCAATGTTTGCTGGACATACTTCCTTCACAGGAATGCCCAGGACCATGATCTCATGGCCTGCTATGTCTGAGTGTAGACAGCACACTCGTCAATGGACCAGCAGAAAAACTGCCATTACTGGAACACGATTGATTGAGGGCAGCCACGTTGGCTGTCAGCAGATGTTGTGGTCAACCTACACCCACAAGGACACCGTTCTCCTCCCAGCAGATATTCCATGACAGACACTGCCCATTCCATGACAGACACCTCTTGGTCCTTCACAGACTGCCCTCATTCCAATGTGTCATTCATCCAGTGCAGGGAATCTGCAACATAAAGAAAGCAGTGATGCATGTGAGGTTGTGCCATATCCACAACCCTGAGCATTTGTCTAGAGCACCTTTCTGAATATGCCTGTGCCTCCATGATGGCTTTAAACATACATTGAGTGACATGAGAAGACACACCTGCAGCAGGTAGAGAAGGGACAGCAGGCCTCCTCTGAGCACCCTTATCAACCCTCCTACATGGCAACTCACCCACTCTTTGGCTATGGCCAGACTCAATGGGCACTGAAGCTGCAGTAGCCACACATCTCTACTCAATGTCATCACCCTTCACCTGTCCCATATCGCTGGGCTCAGTGGACTGGAAAGGAGTAGGCCTACTAGCTGTGTCCAGGGAAAAAGATGGGGTGACTGGATGTCAACCACTGTGTCAGATTCAACTTGTGCACTCCCCCAAATGTGCCTCAGTTTCGCCACTCATCATCAGTGTCTGATGAGACACCTACATCAAATGGCACAGGGCCCACACTCCCACTGTCATGATCACCTGTGATAAAAAAGGAGAAAAACAGGCATACATTAATACCTGCACTACTATGGTGCAATATATGCTAAACAATTATTGCTACCACTGTTACAGACAGTATAGTAATACACACAACAGGCCTACAATGACGCATTAGATTTCTAGAAATGAATCTGCAGTACTGAAAGAATTTGATTTGGCTTACCACCTGAAGGTGGCCTATGTTGATGGATTCCTGATGGTCCTAAAATAAGTTAAGAACGAGGTAAGGTGAACACTGTCACATTTAACAGTAAGACAGAAGGTACTACATTTACTTCTCTCAAGCAGCATGATGTGTTACTTTAACAATAACATGGCTGACAACTCCAAACTGAGCTTATCACTGTACTAATATTGAACCCTCCCCAAAAAAACACCTGTGACACAGAAGTAATATTTATAGCAATTGTTTTACTATACAACAGTACTGAACTTGAAGTTCTTGGAACTGAGAATGAGTTGCACCCACATCAATGACATATCGTTGGCCACTCTGCTGTGAGCTGTCCTGTGTCAAAAGATTTGCCGGGAATTCCTCACTGGGAGTGACAGGTGGTTCTGCAGCAGGCCCACCCCTGGTTACCATCTAGTATCGGGCAACAGCAGCTGCATGCCTCCATGCAGATGTGAGCATGTCAGTGGCCCTGTGGCGCACCTGTTCATAAGTACAGCCATGACAGCCCATAACATTTATGTTGGCAATGATTTGCTGCCATATCCTCAGCCTCTCTGGCATATTGGGATGACCCTTTCCAAGAAGAAAAGTGCCATGTTGACATAGTGTGTCAACTAGTATTGCGTTTTCATCCACACTGAAGAGGGGTCTGCACCTCAATTATATTTTTGGTCCCAAAACACAACAGAATGATAATACACAACTATCACATAACTACAAAGTGAGCATTACCAGATAAAACAGTTAAGGTCGGTAGTCAGTAGTACCCATTGGAAAAACATAACACATGCAACATATGTGAAATACTAACAGGTAGGATGCAAAACAAGGACAGTAGCAAGGGTAACGTATCCTTGTATGTGACATAGCAGTAACTCAGCTTTGCCACTCCCCTAAAAAGAATAGTCCATTCTAGTTTGTGACATAACAGTAACTTCTCTTTGCTTTCCCCAACCACTAAGAACAAGCACATGAACCATTTTGCTAATAAAGACATTTGAAATGCTAAACATTCATTCAAAGGACCTGTCCCTGTAATATCTGTACATATGTAACACACAGCTTACTAGTTGCATGTATTGTCAATCATTTGTACCTCTGAAATGGCTAGACAAATAGGGCCATGCCATTTGTACACTTCTAACTAATGCATGCAGATAATAGTGTAAAAGTCACATTATTCATTAAAATATTCCATATGCATTATGTAAGTAAAAATTACAGCATAGCTGCTGGAGTTCAATGTTCTGCAAAGATAACTTGGGAAATATTTTGCTTTGATGAACATGTAGCAAGTATCCTCATCAGTTTGGATAGCTACAAATTTGCATTTTTTATAATGGAGTAGATTATTAATGGACTGCATCTGTCTAAGCTGTGTTTCAGAAATGCTAATTATAGCATAAGCAGCTGAAATGCATGATAATCATGCAATCTGGTGGGGCTACACAAGAATTTATAAAGCAACCATTTAGACTCCATGCTGGTTTTCCTGTGGATTTCAAAGGTAGTGGAGTACAGACACACAAAGTCTACACAGACAGAATGTTAGGAGCTGCTGCTTCTGCTGCTTAACTCCATTTGTATGTACCACAGGCTGTAGGCAATGCTACTTCTCCTGCCAATAGGCCTAGGCCAAGACAGAAAAGAGTTTTCAGGCCACAATTTATGTATCACAACATACATGACATGGACATTGTAGAGTGGGTGAACAGGGCCACAATACAGGAACCCTGCGACCTCTGCCAGCCTCACCTCAGAACAGCCTTTATCTCCCCATGCACCACAGTCAGCCTTGAACTAACACTGTGTCAACTGTTGCATTTACAAGGTAAGTCCTGAACATGTACTGTATTGTACAATAATAATATTATGACACATCCTTGTATTTCATCCAATAGGATAAAAAGCAACTGCAAGGTATGAGAGTTGTACAGAAATTAATGTCACATGTGACAGCAGAGACTTATTTGACTTGTATGTGTCCATTAGCAAGTAGTAGGCCTCAGGCCTCAACGATTCACACACTGATACCCCCCCCCCCAAAGTAATGATCACTCCATGTCCTCAGTTTAGCATCATACATTTGAAATGGGGAAATTATAACAGAGAAGTTCTAAAGTACTGAGACACATTGCAGTCTCTGGCTTCACCGCCCTCACACGATCAAACAGCAGGATGCAAACAAGGGGAGTAACAAGAGCAGTATAGCCTTGTTTATGCTATAACAATAGCTCAGTCTGGGTCCACCACACTTGAAAGAACATTATAACCTTGCATGTTATTTACAGGAACCCACCTTTGTTCCCCACCTCAAAACAGCAGTCTATGCTTGTTTGTGGAATCCAACCTTCTATTAATTTGATGGTAACTGTATATCATATTGCCCCAGTGAATATCCTCAGACATTTGAAGGTAAATTATATAGACTGGCTTGACACTGCATGTCTCTGAGTACTGGTCAGATAGCTGATAAATGGCCAAGAAACACAGAAAGTTAGGACACAATTGTATATTTGCAAGGAATAATCATAGCAGGTTGTGTGATCAGTAAGGGCACTACATCCAAATATCTTACATAGAATACATTTACAAATAAAAGGTCATGCCTTTATATCAGTGTACATTCAATTGCAATTGGTTGTGTGAGAAATTAAATCCTGTATTTGCTGCAAAGGTGATTGTGGGACAAAAATGGATAAGTCCCCTCCTGTTTTGTGACAGTGCATTGCAGTGACAGTTGGGATCCAGACCTATGTAATCATATCTCATGTGTACTATCAGTTTCTGCTCTGTGTCATACATTGATTTCCCACATAAAACTAATTATGTATGTTTTATATATTTTTTTTATTTTTTATTTTTGGGGGCCACTGTTTGCATGATGCACCTCTTAGCACAAATGGCTTCAGCTATGTGCATTTTGCTTGGGCATAAAGTGGCACTGCACGAACCAGACAATGGACCACCCAGGTAGCAGACAGGACCCCAAAAGCCAGAAACATACACCGTATACATTCAATTAATACCATTGGCCATCATGCAAATATATTTCCCTACAGCATACATTCTCATGCAATGTGTTTTCACAATGATAAGCGATAAGCAGCACTTTCAAATGTTGCAAATCCAGAAAGTGCACACTCCCAGTAAGCACCATAACTGCAATAGATGGGAAAACATCATTCTGAATTGATTTTTATCTGTGAAAGGCATGGCTGATGTTTCTGGAGATTTTTTGAGATTTGATGCTCAAAGATGGAGTGTCCAGGAGTCCAAAGTGTTTCTTGGACTCCTAGTGAATGAACAAGGGCCCAGGCTGTTGCAGAGGGACTATTGTGGCTCAGATTACAATACAGAGGCATGAACTAGTCTGGCCCAGGCTCTGACCAGTGTTACTGGTATTCCCCACACTGGTAAACAATGCACAGAGACCTCAGGATGGGGAAGAGGAATACCTTCAACTATTGGATTGAGGAATCTAGGACTGGGGGCACCACACAGATGTGTAAGTATTACTTACAGATACTGCTTGTCAGAGTTATAAGCTGGATATAGTCAGGATTGGTATACTTAATGGTATTTTGTTCTGTTTCTTCTGCAGCCATCAGGGAGTGGGAGCTGAATGTGGGAACCCACCCCACTAGATTGGCACTGATGCAAGATGCATGTGGTATGCATGCATTCCAGCTGTAAGATTATTTTACCATTAAAAGTTATAACACATTTATTTTTTACCTATACAGTTGTATCAAACTGAGCATTCATTTCTTAACCATAATAGGGATTTATGTATGCATTACTCTGTAGGGCAAAACAACAGTGCATTATTACTAAGTAGTTATAGGCTATGCTTTCAAAATCCACACTTCCCCAACATACAGTACTGTTAAGGATTCATCAATATTGCATTGTGACATCAGAGCTAAGCAGTGTCATTACTGGCTTGCTGTAAACTGTAATCACTATATTTCAACCATGCATATGTGCAATGTATGCACACATGAAGGATTGCTTACTGTAATTTGTGCATCTGTTAGCAGCTGGGAAGTCTTAATAGTAAACAAAAATATTTGTTAGTAGTTTGTATTGTTAAAAGTCGAGGTAACAACAAAGATTAAAATAATTGTACCAATGCTTTGTATGTCACATATGAAGTTACTAATGTTCTCCCTTTGTTTTCTCTCTCTCATTTCAACTCTTTTCTCTCTTTTTTGGGGTTTATTATTTTTTTCTTTGTGTTTACTTTTTTATTTTTGTTTTTTCTCACATGCACAATGGGTTAGGACTGTCCCATGGGATCCACCTGCCCCCACTCCACTGGCTACAGCACCACTGCTCAGCACATCTGGTGTAGAACCTGGTAGCACCCCCCCTGCCACCCATGCACTACCCAGACCCACAGGTAGTTCTACCCCAGAGGATATGCTTGTAACTCTCTCCAGGAGCAGTGGCGGAGTGGGTGAGCTTAGAATGGAATTTAAACTACCATGCTGTTCTGTTGTATGTGTGTAAAATGCCCTAGTTAAGGATTGAAGGTTAGTGAATTAACTCCTTCAGACTCAAACCTAGACTGCTTAAGGAATTATGAGTTTCAGTGGAGACAAGAGCCTGAATCCTCTACACCAATTACCACTCTGCTGAAGGAATTGTAAATTTCAGTGAATTTTCAAGGAATTGTGACTTTCATGGGAAGACAAGTTTGCTGTTGTTCATGCTGTCTCTTTTCAATGTATAGCCATTTTGTTTAGCAAATGTCAGTCAGTGTTTGTGCTGTGCAATAGAGTTTGAAAGCAGTGTTAGTAGCACAACAGGTAGCAAACTTGACTTTGGTGCAGAAGGCTGGGGGGATGGGAGCACTGCACTCCTGAGTATCTCTTTCTTTGGATGAAATGTCTAGTAACAATGAACTTGTTGGTTTACCAACCATTCACTACTGCAAATATACCAGTTTACCAACCTTTTTTAAAGTAAAGTAGGAAATTAATTCTTCAAGGGCAGCAGGCATTGAATTTGTAGTTGAAACACTGAAATGTAAAATTGTTTTTCAGTAGCAACATTTACATTAGTTACAGATCTCTAATGTGCATATTGACTGATATTGGCAGATTGTAATGACAGAAGTTTGAGTGGCCTTTTATGGTTGAAATGTTCTGAAAAAGATATTTTTTGTCATTATTGGTTCATACATTTGTTTCATTGCTTACTGGAAAAATGTTTAAAACTACAAATTTAAAATACATTATAACAAGTGGTGCTGTATTTAACAAGGAAAATAAGTTAATACAATCAGGAATGTGAATCAAAGAACACGTATGCATGATACAAAAAAATGTTTGAAAGGAGCCTGTGGTTTGAAAACAGCCCAAAGATAAAGTTAATCCACCACTGGCCAGATGCATTTTTTTGTTGAATGTGGGTTTCATTGCCATTTCAATGAATGTGAGTTTCAAGGGCAGAGTTGTTTACTATTCATTCTGAGTCTGTTTTCAGTATGAGACTATATGGTTTGTTTAGCAAATGGCTATCAGTGTTTGTGCTATAAAATTTGAAATAAAAGTTTTAAATTAAATCCAGATTTCTGTAATCAGTGTAGAAGTAAGAAGAAAATAGTATGCACACTGAATGTTTTGATCAGTATTTATGGTAACTGATGAGAGCCAAGTAATGGACCACAATAATGGCTGCTGGGGGTGGTTTGCTGAAGGGGGGCTGTTGTGAGCAGGGACCGATTCATTACCCTGTCTAGGGCCCCATTTGACCATGATCCAGCTCTGTGTACAACTATATCTATGCAACTGTTTACATGCTGGTATTATTGGTGGTCTGCATTTCTGTGTCTTCAGTGAAGTTAATTGGGTTGGGTGGAGATTTGAAATTTGTCAATATATCATTTGGAGTAGGGAGTTTGTGTTAAAGAAATTTCTAAACTTACTTTTGGTGGAAGGGATCTTTGGTTTCAGCTTTATTTCAAAGGTGACTACTTTATGGTCAGACCTAACAAATGATGAAGATATGCAAGGGATGAATCAAGATGCTTCCATATTAGTAAGGACAAGATCCGAGATGATATTCCCCCTAGTGGGTACCCTAACTAATAGTTCTAGTACAGTTGTATTGAAAGTCCAGGAATCTCTGTGCTTATGTACTAGTGGTGGTGTACACTTCTCAGTCTATAGCTACTAGATCAATGGTATTGGGTTTAAGACTGAGTGACTCTGCTTCCTCTAGATAAGCACTGTGGCTTTCTTTTGTCATATATGGAATTCTATGGATAGCTAATATATGGTACGAGACCTTTATGATAGTTATTTGGACATGAAGAAGCTCTAGTGCATCTTGCTGCTTTACCAGCCTTCATAGGATCATAGGATCATAGGAAGTTACTAGGCTATTGGCCCTGAGGCCCTTACAAGCCTAGCCAAGAATTTAGTCAATGTTCCAACAAGTCAGCACCCTATGCCACTGTCCAGCAGGGACACAGGTAGAATGCCAGGGGTGTAATTTCTGTTGCCCATCCAGTTTTCCAGGTTGTGCTTTAAAAGGTTTAATGAGGTACTATGCTTTATGTGGAGAGGGAGTCTATTCCACAAAAGGGGGAGTCTCTGGGACATAAATCTGTCCCATCAACAAGTCCTATTGATGTTACTGACCAGGTTGAGGACTCGCGTGTGGGTTACTCAAGTGGAGCTTGACTTGCGGATATGCAGCAGTCCCATCAGGGTGGGGTCAGAGATTGTTTTGTATGTCAGACAGAGGTCACCTCTGAGGAGTGTGTATGAGACTGAATAGAGGGACAGGGCTTTTAGCCCACCTGTGTAGGGTAAATGTTTGAGGCCCTGGATTCTCCGGGTAAGGAATCTCTGTGGTCTCTCCAGCTGCAACATGTATTGCATTCAATAATTGGTCTCATAAGGGAAGAATACAGGGATGTTATGACTAGCTTGTCCCCTGATGAGACACCTTTACTAATGAGGTGGGCCATGTAGAAAGCTTTCTGTATAACTGAGGCTATATGGTGGTCAAAAGTCATTTTGCTATCAACCTGGGTTCCCAAGTCCCTCATGACTGATTGTGTGCTTAGTGCCTTATTATCAATATGATAATTTGTGGGGATGTCATTCTACTCAATAGGGATGACGATGCATTTTTTGGCATTCAGTTTGAGGCAATGTTTCTGGCAGCAGTCATTTCTTTGGGTGAGACCCAATTGGAGGATGTCCACATCACTAGTGGAATTGATGACCACACCCAGCTTGCAGCCATCTGCAAACTTCATCAGCCATAGCACACTAGATTTGGCCTGAGAAGTATATCCTAAACAGCAGAGGTCCCAAGACTGATTCCTGGGGCACACCGCTTGTTACAGGTCTACTACTTGAGGTGGCTTCCCCTATTTTGACTAGGTGGGTTCTGTCATTAAGCCAGTTTGCTACCCATCTGGTAACATATGGATTGATGGCTAGTTAAGTGAGTTTATCTATTATACCTAAGTAGGGAATAGTATCGAAGGCCTTGGCCAGGTCAAGGTAGGCAATGTGCGCCATCTTCCCCTCGTCTATGGCCTTGGTGACTGTCTGAAAGAAGCCGACCATATTTAACAGGCATGATCTCAACTTGACAAAACTAAGATGTGTCAGATCAAGTGTCTGGAGGTTGCCAATGTCATTGTTAATGAGGTGCATGATAATTCGCTCCATGGCCTTGCAGATCAGCATAGTTAGGATGATGGATCTATAATTTCCTGGATCAGTGGATGCTCCACCTTTGTGCAAGGGGATGACAGTAGCTGTCCTCCTCTCGACTGGGATAAAGCTGGTACTCAGGCTTTAGTTGAATAGAGTGCCTAATGGTGCTGCATGCTCCTGCCTGAGTTTGTGTAGGATGCAGCCTGGGATGTTATTGGGTTGTATGGAGGTTGTACTTTTGGGCTTTGAGAGGGCAGAGATGACTTGCTCCCTAGAGATAAGGGGAGAGGGCAGGCACTGGGAATGTTCTGTTTTACTAATGGGGGGACAAAGGAGTGAAGTTTTCACTGAACCTGTCTGCTAACAGGTTGGCTATATCTACAGGGTTTGTGTAGGTGGTGTTCTTGACCACCACTTCTGAGCAGATCTGGGTGCTCCCTTTGAGATTGCGGACATATGTGAAGAAAGCCATATGATTGTCTTTAGTAGATGTGGCCAGTTTGGACTTGAAGTTTGCTTTGGAAAACTTCACTAGTACCCTTATTTGCTTGTTCAGGCTAAGGAGAGATTGCTTCCAATTAGACACTTGCTCCTTCTTGGTCCTGGACAGCAAGTTTTTCCTTTTATTATAGAGTTTATTTACTGTAGATGTCTACCAGACAGGTTTACTCTTCCTCGAGGAGGTGGATTTCATCCTGCCTGGTATTCCTGATTCTGTGCAGCTATATAAATGTTCATATAGTACTTTGGTGAAAGTTTGGACATGTGTCAGTTTTGTGGAGGGGGAGGGGGCTGTGAAGCTGTTTATACCTTCCCTCAGGAGGTTGTAATCAGCTTTGGGAAGTTTGTTTGTTTGACCTTAGCTGGGGGGGGGGGGGGTTGGTGGACATGGTGACTTCAAAAGTGACTGCTTTGTGGTCAGATCTTACCAGACATGATGACACTGTAGGGATGCTGCACTGGTTACTCATGTTGATTTATACCAAATCCAGGATATTTTCTCCTCTTGTGGGTGTGTCAACCAACTGGTCCAAGGCATTTGCATTGACGAAATCAAGGAATCTCTGGGCATTTGTGTTTTGGCATGAGTATTTCTTCCAATCTATGGTTGGATAGTTAAAGTCACCCAGGGTCAGGGAAAAGAGTTGAATCTTGATAGATTCAAAGAGTTTCAGAAAGGTGGAGTGGGCATCTTGAGTCAGAGTTGGAGGCCTCTAGCTAGCAATGATATGAATAGGGGTCTTGTCAGTTAACTTCACCTGGAGTATTTCCTGTGCATCATACTGTCTGACCAGCCTAGAGGTGTGTATGTCTTTTATATATATTGCAACTCCACCCCCTTTTGTTTTGCTGCCCATGGCTTGGGGTCTGAATGAATGATAGGATGAGTAACCTGGTATGACTGGGATGCTCTCTGCAGCTTTGAACCAGGTTTCTGTGACTGCACAAATGTCAGCTTATTCCAAGGTTAAGAATGCTTGCAATGAGTGCAGTTTCATGTTTAGACACCTAGTGTTTAGCAGCATGACCTTTAATTTATGTTTTGATGACATTTTCATGCTGGTAGTTTTCATCTAATTACATTGCCTAAAAAAGGCACTATGGGGAAGGCAGGAGCCTTTGGCAGGAGCCTGAAGCCCAAGGAAGACAGATGCAGGCCATATCTGGCAAAGCATCGTGGCTTGTCAATCTCATCTCAGGCTGTCAGGTATTGAATCCCCTTTGAATTACACCAGAAACTAAGCCAGTTAAGTCAATCATTTTCTGTTTGCACTGAGGCATCATTCTGGGTGATGGTAGAATGCTGCTTAAGGCTAGGGACATACCTGCCTGGTATGCAAGCTCAATCATGTCTCTCTTCATATAGTCCAGGGAGGTACGTCTCAAGTCATTCACTCCAATATAGACTGACAGAGTCCTAACAGTACCTGTTGAGAGACTTGAGTGCATTGGTGATATGGCAGGTTCTGGCACCCAACAAACAACTAACCGTGACTTTATCCTTATCTGGCCTGGTGAGGGGCACATCTGTGTGTCTCAAAATGGAGTCTCCTATGACTAATATGTTGGGTTTATGTTTAGGTCTTAGTGACTGTGAAATACAGGTGACTGGACTATGTATAGCATGGTGGGCAGTGGAGTTTGTGTGCTTTATGCCTCAGAGGTCTCTTTTGTCTGGGTGTGCTTTTGTTGAGGGCATCTGCATATGTGGAAGTGTGTTGAGTAGGTGTGGGTGGTGTTTGAGGTGTGGTGCTTGTGTTGCCAACCTTCGCAGTGCCAGATATACTGGTTTGTGGGGGACAGAGCAATGACACTAGGTGCTTGATGTAATTGCATCTCTAACAAATTGTGTTCCTAGGTGGTAGTAGTAGAGGGTTGTCCATGTATATGAGGCACTTGCTACACTGTCTCAGGATGACCATATCAACCAGACTGACAGGAAAAAATGTAGGAAATTGTCTGTCCATATCTGTCAGAAACTGAAAGAGCTAAGAGGGTAAAGGGAGGAAGGTCTAAGAGTAGCACTACTAGATGATAACACAAGTGCTACTAAAGGAAAACCTGTAGCTGGAGTATCTCAAAAAGGGTTAAAAACATGCATCTGAAGCTCTGAAAGCCACAGACCTGTATCTAGACTATGCTACTCAATTTTCAGGTTAAGAACTCAGTAAGAAAAAACTTACTATGAAGCACAGATTAATCACTTATAGTCAAAAGAATAGAACTCACAGCATGAAAAAATACAGTTAAACAGAAACGAAATGCAGTAAAATGCAGTTAGACAGTAATGAATTGCAGGAGCTAGCAATGAAATATAATCAGTAGATTGCTTTGAAACAGGAGCTCACAATCACAACAGTAACAGCCAGCACCAATAAAGCAGCAATTCAATAGAATACTGTCATCAATTTAGTGAGGCTACCAACAAGCAGTAATAAATATGGCATACTAAATGCAGTTGAACTAAGCACAAGCAGCAACACCTCCACGTTTTATCCACTCCTGCACAGTAGCTGGTCTAAACATGTGGAAGGCATTATAGCCCTGCACAGCCAGTGTGGTCTCCATTATATTAAACCATGATACAAACACTACACAGACTTCAGTGTCCTCCATGGTGAGAAGGGCTTGTAGGCAGTGAAATTTCTTGTTCACACTCCTAGCACTGATCAGAAACACCTTCATATTTTTCTTTACTTGTTTTGTTATGTTAGTAGGTTTGTCGGGTTGTCATTACCTAAAAAAAAGCACTATGGGGGTGAATAATGCCTTTGTCAATAATCAAAACCCTGGAGGAAACAGATGCAGACCATCCCTGGTGAAGCAGCATGGTCCATCAATCATATACTCCCAGGCTCCCTGAATCCCATTGAATGACACCAAAAACCTAAGCCATTAATTGAAATATTCTCTTTTTGCTCGTATCGTGGCATCATCCATGGAGAAGTAGAATGCTGCTCACTGCTAGGCTTATACCTGCCCTGGACACATAGTTTTAGAGGGCCATCACATGTCTTTTCATATAGTCCAGGGCGATACACCTGAAGTCACTGACACTGGCATAAACTATGACAGCGAAATACTGGCACTTGTTGAGGGACTTAAGTGCATGCATGATCTAACAAATCCTGGCACCAGACAAGCAGCTAACTATCACTTTCCTTGCTCAGCCTGATAAGAGACACGCCTGTATATCTTACAATAATGTCCCCTATAACAAGAATGTTTAATTAGGTCAACGCCGGTTTTACGAGCTCAGCATCTGTGACTTTGGCACTTTGGCACTTTTTGTGCTATATAAGGAAGTAGGCTTAACATCCTGGCCTAGTCTTATTCCATCTCCAGGACATCTTGTCTCAAATCCTGACTAATCTTATGATTCTACTAATGACCAAACTCCTTTGTTAATTAATCACTGATACAATTTAATTAACAAAGCTGTATGGTTGTATGTTTTTAATTGCTTATGTATATTTACTCTTTATGAATGTTCTACTAATGTATAACTCCCCTATTCCTATACTGTAAATAGAATTAAAATGTCCTTCCTAGCATAAATATTCTCCTCTATATTTTAGATTGAACCTTATTTCTGTATGTATTTTTTACTAACTATTTGCTTTCTTTATGTAATGACTTGTTTGTATTAACCTTAATGTGAAGCTTTTCTCCCTGGGCCTCTGCTGAAAATGGAAATATATCCAGTTGGACTAGCCCGGTAAACAAATGTAAAATAAAATAAATAAATAAAAACAACTGAAGGTGTTTCATCCTGGAAGTTACTCTCCACCAGGGACTCTGTTCTGAGGCCAGTTTGCATTTTAGATTAGAGAACCATTTACAGTTGTTGAAATCTCTGATTTTCTATTGCTCTGCTGCCAGTATTTCTTTTCCACTTATCTCAGATGCTTTTAGGTCATTTTGTTTGTACTGTGTTCTGCAGTGTACAGTTTTCCTCCTGCTGGTAAAAGTAGTCCTCAGAAGAGGTGTCTGCTTTTCCTAATCTTTCTTTATCAAATCAACATTAGAAGAATCTTACTCCACAATGGTGACTGCCATCAGTTTCTTCACCAATACAATTATGTTGTTATGCTTGCCAGTGTGACTATAGCATGCTCTGTCTAAATGTCTAGTACTATGTACTGTATTTCTATGGCTCTCTTCATTTGATGCTTTTCCTCCCAGGTCTTCAGTGACAAAGGTCTGTAACTCAGTTGAATTTACTTAGTTACTAGTCTCGCAGCTGACACAGAGGGTTAGGGTGTGAGATGTGTTTCCTGTGGCAGAGGGTTTGATTCCTTTATCCCTCATTTCCCTATGGAACATCTTTGATCTAGTCACTTACTCTGAAAGTGCTTGGGCACAACCGGGAATATGGGACAGGGTCCTCCATTGTCCCCTGAATTGCAAGCCTAGTAATTACCTAAGAATAAGCACATTTTTTTTAACTGAAGAGAACTTTTTGTCAGGAAAACTTACTTTTTCTAAACCCAGTGACCGACACTGCTACTGATAATTTCCCTGGTTCACACATTGTGATAAGGGGTGCGTCTTTTCTTTGAAGGGAAGCTCTGAGAATGTTTCATCTTTAAATCCAGACATTTTAAGCTTCACCTTTTTCTTTGCCTTTTCATGACGTTTTCACTTTCTTTCTTTTCCATTTAAGCACTTTTTTGCAACCTCTTTTTTCCTTGGGTTCTATACCAGTAGATGACGTGTCTTTTCCCTGTTTTCTGAATAAATTTGTTTGTAGGGCTTTCTCTTTTGTTATCTTAATATTCTTACTAAATGTAGTACAGGATTAGCACAAACAAAGAGTTGGTCAAATGTTCCAATTGGAAAATCAAATGAACAAAAAAGAAATATTCCACAAGACGTACTTGACACAATTTAATGATTTAGCTCTTTCGTTTTTATTACAAGAACTTCATCAGAATAAAAGACATCCCTGTAAAACAAGCTTATATATGCTAAAGACGTGGGCTTGTCAGGAAGTTAATGCTTCAACCTCAAATACAAAGAAAAATGGCACTAGGGTTCATAACCAAGTGGAACAGAATGAAAAATAAAACCAAACAAAAAAAAAAAAAAAACACTGGTGACAATGGATAGAGGAAGAAATTTTAATTTGATCACTGGTTAAGTGCTTTTGACTAGTCTTCATCAGGACAACCAAACAACATCAATTAATGTTTAATCACACGACTTCTCTGACCAATCCAATTTTAATTTATGTGAAATTAATGAGAACTAAAAAATTGAATTCCTAACACGTAAAAAAATCTTAAAAAAATCCATAAAAACTCAAAGAAAATTGACTTTAGTACTATTGTCACCAGTGCTTTTTTTTTTAATGCTTCAGCCTATCAGCTCTTCTCTTTAAAACTGAAGCAAGAGTGTCAAATTAATTCACGCCAAGTAAAACATCAGAATTTAAAAGGACTTCCCATGACAATTCGCTACAGAGTAAGGTAGTTTGGCAATCACCTCCCTGCAGTCGTGGAAGACCTTTTCCAGTATAAAAAGTAAACTTTTTAAAATCCTTACAAGAACTAGAATGTTTAAATAAAGCATTATTTCATCACCATTTTTGACGGACTGTAAATGTTCATAGGTTATTTAATCTTCTCTCAGTTTTTCCAGTATAAAACAAGGATGTGCAGAACAAAAGGTCACATAGACCACTTCAGTGGTGTCGCAGGTATATCTGCCTTGGCAAGGAATAACCCTGGGATGGTTTGGAATAACCACATGTGTTACCTCAAAGATATGACAGCACTGGCTGCATGCACCGCACTTGTTCATATGGCCATTGGTGTGTAAAAGGGTGCCAATATTGTTCAATGACTCATATACAAAAGATAATGTGGTGCCAGATTTACTAAGGCAAGAAAAAAAAAATACCAGAAACCCTGGTCCAACTGTTCTTAACGATAGAGCATATTCCACCAGCATCCAAGGAATGATATAATACCATAGATATTGTGTGGTCAAACAGAAGTCCTGTCCTGGGTGTGTTGGGTGAGGTTTTGTCAAGACGGCTGCATAATGATCCAGTCTATCTGACAGGATAAAGTCAAGAACGTCCTCCAATAGTTGCTCTAAGCATGGTCAAGAAACTTATTCTTAAGCAAAATACATTCCTGATAAAATTTTCATTCTAAGATAAAATTCTGGAAAGGCAGAGTGCAGACTTCACAATTATTAATATCATGCAAGATTTCCAAAACAAAGAACACACAACATGAAGATTGTAAGAGCTACTTTGGCTACTGTAGGTACACTTGTTAACAGATTCAAAACATGATTCTATAATACAAATATCAGAAAAAAAGTCCCAGAAACTCTAACAATCATTTCCTTCTAATAAAGCAAGCAGTAAATTCTTCAGATATTCATATATATGGGTAAAATAGACAAAATGGTCATCAAACTACTCAGAAGTAATGAAAAAGCAATCAAGTAAGAGTTTTAGTGTAGAAAGAAGTGTAGTTTATAATTATTATTCCTGCCAGTACCAAAGGACCACCAGTATGAGTCAAGAATTATCTTATACGTAGATGACCCTTGAATGATAAAACAAATCAAGGACATGAATTACCTCATAAGTAAAGGACCTTTGAATGGTAAGAAAAATCAAGGACATGAATTACCTCATAAGTAAAGGACCTTTGAATGGTAAGAAAAATCAAGGACATGAATTACCTCTTGAATGGTAAGAAAAATCAAGGACATGAATTACCTCATAAGTAAAGGACCTTTGAATGGTAAGAAAAATCAAGGACAGGACTGCTATCGGTGCATCCTTTATTATAAAGCTAGAGAGAAAGTGGTCCCTATCCAAAGGTGTACTCAACAAAAATGTATTTATTTATTGACATTTGTTAACCGGGTTTATCCAGCTGGGCTTATGGCCCATTTTCAGTGGAGACCCAAGGAGAAAAGCTCCAAACACATGAAAAGATTACAGAAATTCATAAATTATAACACCAAAAATTCAAACAGAGAGAAAACTAAGTTATGCAAAAAAAGTATAAAGATGTGACTTCATTATTTTGAAGCCATCCATTTTTTTCTACTTTAGTTTTCTTTGCAGATCAACCTTCCTGCTATACTTGTAAAAACGTTATTTGAGCCTGATGTCATTTTATTTCAGTGGGCACATCACAGGCACGGTAACTACACTAATAGTTGGCCTATGGTAATGTCTTTCATCACTCTTAAGTGTTATTTTTTATCTTCAGTCACGCTATTGAAATGCATATATACAGTCATAGTGGCATGACTGTATGTTGCCAAAATGCACAATCAAAAACCATTGCTTGGTGACGGAAGATTATTAAGTGGAAAGTTTCCAGAAACGGACAATGTTTTAAGGTAATGTTTCCTGACAGGGTTGTTTTTTAGTTAAAGATAAATAAAATGCTCTGCTACAGTGAAAATATTCAGTCTTGCGTTAAGTGCAATTTCAAAGTAAGAATAAAAAGAATAAATACATTTTGTGAGAGTACAATAATGGACATAATTGTGCTACTAAGTGGAGTTTCCCTGTTGGCTGATTTCAAAGACAGTGACCTTCAAGCATGCTCACATTTGTTGGGGAGACATTTCTGACATTTTTCTCTTAGCCTGTAAACATCATCTGATATTATTATGTATTATACAACACTTTATAACAGTAGAACAATGGCAAGAATGGCGGTTAACAGAGAGGCAAGGCCAAAATAATTCACTGGGGTTCCAATTGGGTAGTATGGTTTGCATTAGATAGCAAAGGGGTGAAAAATACATGACATGCACTATTACTACATGAGAAAAATACAATAGCAGCAAAAATAGTATGTTGGTATTTAATAAAATAAATGATGACCTTTGTTTTTTTTTAATTTTCTGAATTACTGAGTTTAACTTTTATCCATAACCTACTGGTAGTTACATTAAACAAGAACAAAAATCAAAGAAATAATTAATATGATGTAAACTTTACAATAATAGCTGAAATACATATCAGAATAGAGCCATAGGCTTAAATTCAGTTCATTTCAAAAATGTATTTTAGAGAAAGCTTTTATAAGGTTTAGTTTAGTTGTTGGCATAGAGATAGTATGTAAGAAATCAAAGGTACTGTGTCATTCAGAAGTTCAGCGAAGACTATATTATAATCTTCCTTTATTTAATATCAGACTAGTGATTTTGAATGAACTGATAGAAATCCTGAATTAATTTCTTTAAGTAATTTTGACAACTATAAATAAGGCTAAATGGATGAATTGGTAAAACAATTTCCCTTAAGTTAAGTAGTTCAATTAAGTTTTAAGACATTTTCTATTTGCACAGTGTAGTTTCCTTCAGGTTGGGTTTCCTCTGAGTATTTTGGAATGTATTAGTTTGCTCAAAGTACTATATGTACAGCAATGTTGTATCCGGGATCAGTGATGGCTTATGTGTCTGTGAGTGTGTGTGTGTGTGTGTGTGTGGGTGTGTGTTTGTGTCATGGGTGCCGGAACCATTGAGCCAGGGGGAGCGGGAACCCCCCCACACTTTTACAGCTGCAAGACCTGTCATTAAAAATTAATGAAGTGGAGTTTTCACGCTAACGTGGATTCGCGCACAGACGTTAAACTAACTAAACTAGCTGTTCTTGTTCTCTTATCGCTCTGTGTTACAGGAGTTATGCTGTCGCTGTTCCATTGGTGCTGCCAGAGTTATGCCAGTTAGGAGAGGTGTGTGTGTGTGTGTGTGTGTGTGTGTGTGTGTGTGTGTAAAATGCCACAGTTAGGTATACCTGGTGGTTAGTGTTACTCAGGCTCAAACAAGAGCCTGAATTCTCTACCCATACCACCACTTGTGATTCAGGGAGATGAGTCCATAGCTCTCAACTGTCCATATTTTCACAGAATATTTGGCTCATACTTTTGGTCTGTTCCTCTTAAAATTTGCATTTTTCTGGCAAATCAGTGAGAAGTGGATTCACTAAATAATGATAGCTCTTTAAGTTTCAGTTTTCCTATCTTTCAGGAAACACATGATAACACAAAACACTTTATTTTAGCAACTTTCTAAGATTATACAAGCAATATTTAAAAATGTGTCCCTGGTTTTGGGCCCCCCACAAATAAATTTTGGCTTTTTCCAGATTTCTTGTGCCATGAAGTTGAGAAATTTAGTTGATTGTCAAATGGATTTTACAAGGAGCTGAGAGCTTTGGGGAAAGGGAAGTTTAATGCTACTTATACTATGCTCTTTGCATTGTTAGTAGCACAACAGGGAGTATAATTGCTTTTGAAGCATAAGGCTGTGGTTCTACTCCCACAGTCTGCAGATGGATCGCTGCTACTGAACTGTGTTGTACTTTAATGGGAATGGATGCTGCAGTCCTATGAATGTCCTCCTTTGGAGGAGTTACTTAGTAACTATGAACCCCATTGCAAAATTACTAGCTTATCATTTTTTTAATATACCATAGGCAATTTATTCTTCAAGGGCAACAGGTATTTTATTTGTAGATGAAACAATGAAATATAAAGTTGTTTGCAAGCAGCAACCTCTTCATTAGTTATAGATCCCTTTAATGTGGAATTAGTTAGACTTCTGCAAAGATTTTGCATATTTAACAAAAATTGGTGGATTGTAATGACAGACGTATGAGTGGCCTTTTATGGTTGAAATTTTCTGAAATAGGTAGTTTTGTCATTACTGGTTGATACATTTTTTTTCATTGCTCTCTAGAAGACTGTTTCAAACTACAAATTTAAAACACATTCTAACAAGTGGCGCTGTATTATGCAAGGAATATAATTTAATACAATTAGATTAATACAATCAGGAAGGTGAATCAAAGAATGTATACATGTATGCTTGCTCACAGGATGCAGGAGATCAAAATAGGGGAAGAGACCAGTCACCAATGGTGTCCCCCAGGGTTCAGTGCTGAGACTTTTTCTGTTTGGCATATACATCTCAAAAGTAAAATGAAATACCAAAAGGCTTTGGCTGACTTAGTTTGAGATGACTGCAAGCTAGGAGCAGTTATTGAATCCCCAAATGACTTAACCATCATGCAGAAAGGTTTGTCCCAAACAATAACTGGTGCTAGAATCATGAATTGAAACTAAACTCCAAGAAAGACATTATCATATCCTTTGGGAAGTCATCTACTCCAGGGAGCTGCCAAATTGACAATGACCCCTGAGAACTGACCCAGTTGTTTGGCATTTGGGAACTTGTGTGTACAGTGACCTAACATTTGACCAACATGTGTCCAGAGTCATAAGAAAGTCTTTCTATATTGGGGAGCTTATAAACAAATTGATTGTGACTAGATTTAGAGATGTTATAGGCCCCTTTTCAAAACCCTCATTAGGTCAATCATTTTGTATAATGCCCACTTTATGTATCTGTACAGACCCATGTAACAGTTGGAATAACCACAGAGATGCATTACTAAAAGGATACAAGTCCTAAACAATAGGTCTTGCATGGACCACCTCAAAGATTTATCACTATACTCAGTATCCTACAGAGTACTTAAGAGGTGACATGTCTGGCATATAAGGCATCCTCCAACCTAACACAGATGGACCTACTGAACATCAGCAAGTCAAATGGCATCAGAAATACTCATTCCAGGTATCTAAACTGAATGTTGTGGAGAGAGTGATATAAATCCAGAACAGACTATCCATTGAAGTAAAACAAAGCTCATCCCTATCCATATTCAAATGCAACTTGAATCTAAGGATGGGTAATATAAAATGTACTCCAGGATTACCTGTGGTGCCACAAATGGATAGAGCCAGTTCCTAAATGCTGCATCTCTTACATGGGTCTCCTCAAATTATCTAGAGTGTGATCACATTTATTCTGACTAGGGCTAATATACAATTATCATCCATGGGATACGTAAGACCAATCAGGAAATGTTAATTCAACCACCAAAATGGAAATTAGCTAAACTTAAAATGCCCTGCAAGTGAACCTATGTTGTGGTAGTAAATAGTTTTAAAAATTGCCCTTTTTGGACCTCTAAGTGTCCCTGTCACCCTCCACCCCCCCCCCAGTCTTCAACAGCTTCCGGCACCTCTGGTTTGTGTGCATCTGTGCTGGGGTAATTTTCTTTATTCTGCTGTGTCTTGGGCATCTCAGAGAAACACATAGAGAAAGGAATGTTGCTTTTCAGTGTACACAAAGATTTACATATAGTCGGCAGGGAAAGTAAGACAAAAGGGAGGGTTGATACACAATGTCATCAACCTTTGGAAAGGTCTAAGAAAACAGTTCTAGCAACATGACATCTGTCATGTACTTGGTGCAGGAAGCAGTATGAGCCTGGAAGAGTTGATCACCAATGTAGCAACACTGCAGAGTGACTACTTGCAAAGTGAAGTGATTACAGAGGCCACAACATTATCTTACAATTCTATAAAGCAATGAGAGTTGTAACCACACAGGATGACCCCAAATATTGTACTGCTTCATGAAAACATTTTTGAAAAAAAACTTTGTTCACTGGTGAATTTAGAGTCTAGGTTTAATGCTATTTTTATACTGAGATGAACCACACAGCTTGCACCATGGAACATTTGTGCCTATCCATACTTACAGCTCTAGGACATAGAAATAATCTTGTATTGTTGTTAAGCCTTGTTACTAAGTCACCATAGAAGTTCAAAGGTTTAAGTATGTAAAAGGTGAATTACAGACAGCACTATCCACCTCAGGGCCTTTGAAGAATGGAATGTAATAGAGTTTCAAGGCCTGTTAGACAAGACGAGCAGGGAACAGTGTACATTTCTGAAGCCAACTCCAACTATAGAGAAACGTATGACTCCTTAATGTGTTGTGTATGTTACCGAGTTTACATGCAGTGACTCAACTATCGTATGATGTTATGCATTACATAACTGTTTCAAAGTGTGTATAGCATACCAAACCAGATACTTTGAAAAGGATAATGGTGGTTCTATGGTAGTAAAATAGTCAGCAGAGTAGTGTGTGTGCATGTCTGTGTTTACGCAGTATAACTACTATTACTATCCTACTTAGAACTTGCTTCATACCAACAAAAGTATAAAAGTGAGACATTAGGGTTTATAAACTTCACCTGTATCTTTTTTACTCACAAACCATTTTCCTTCCAAACTGTCACATATTTCTTATGCCAAATACCTGATTCCTGTTCCTATGGACACAAACAGAGAGCGCATTCAGTCACCCATTTTAACAACATTGCCATTCTTACACTGGCATCACCTCCCTTCATGACCCCCAGATATAAAGACAAAATGTATGAAAAACCTAGCATTAGAAAGCAGTCTGAATTAGAATATCTGACTCTTTAAATGCAATAAGTTATCACATGATATATTTCCATTGTCCATGTATGCTCTCTGGAGCTTCAGCACATTTCTTGATATGACTAAGAAAAGTATAAAAGATAGATCTGATAACAAAGAAAAAGTATTATCAACAGACATAGATATGAGCTTAAAGAATCAAGACACAACCCTGAATTACGCTGTGCTATACTGACTAATTTCCTCTTTCTTTTTATTTTTTAGCCACACATAGCATCTTTGGAAAGTCTAAACAAATATATTTCACTATTACATCACATTAGCTATCTACAACTTCATATCAGCTGCAGTGGTTAGCACTGTCACTTCCCCGCAAGAGGATTTATGGTTTGATTCTCAGTTGGGGTGCCTTCTGTGTGGAGTCTGCATGTCCTCCCTGTGGTTGAATAAACATTAAAGACATGCAGGTAGATGTATGTGGGGTGTTACTTTGAAGGTTGGGTGCTGGGCTGACAACTCAACACTATAAAAATCCACTGCCAGTCATTAGTGGACTGGTGATCTGCTGTGATGACCCCTAACTGAGAAAAGCAGAAAGACTTTTTTTAATGTACATCTTCATCTAACACACAGATTTATCTTCTTATACAGTAGGAATTAAAAATTGCATAGGTCATATTTATGCCGCATTGAAGAAAACAATAATAAACCAAATAACAGCTGCCCAATTATTCAACAATAAAAAGAGATTGCGAACCTTTGTAGACCAGCAACACTTAACCAATGAAATATTAAGGTATATGAGTCTAGACGGAGGGTAGATTTTATTTCATGGGTTTGTTCCCCAGGTAAGTACATCTGGTAGGAGAACTTTTAGGGCAGACATGTGAGTCCTGCCTTGTTAATCAACGTGTTTAGAATCGCACAGTTTGCAAATGCTTCTGACTGAGTGCTGAAGGAACCACAAAGTTCAGAGCTTTAACCATCTAAGATATAAATGGTTCAGATCTTTAACCATGTGAGATAAAGTGCCAGAATCAGGTTAAGCACAGATATGACTACTGTGGAGCCTTTTCCCAGAAAAGGCAACCATCCATATAATTCATAATATAATTTCCAGCTACCACTGACAGGTTAACACACACACCTGCATGTGTGTGTGCATGCATGTGTATATGTGTGTGAGAGAAAAAGAAATCATGTTAAACGGGTACATCATCATCATTTTTTACATCACTTTTTCAGAAATGCCACATTTTTTATTTGAAATTTAAAATTAAAAATTATGAAGCCAAAAATACAGACAATGAACAACACACACAGCAGAAAGCAACCAGCAAATGAAAGACTGCACAGTAGCATTAAAAGAAAAATATGCATTTATACATTTAAGGCTGCATCCCATAGTAATTGAGAAATAAGTTATGAATTCTGATACTGCAGCAGAAGACCCAATTGTGCACAACGTGCAATGTGCATTCTTGTTTAAAATGCATCTTAACACAACTTCTTGGTCAGTACAATTCTGGAGTTCTAACCCTCCTTTATGCAGTGTTTTAATTGTTTAAACTAGTAATTTTAAATAAATATACCAGTTATAAAACTTTTATATTTTTGTATAACTTGTTTGTCCTATTATAGTTCTCATTTTTATCATATCTATGATTTCTGTTATGTTAGTGTCATGCAGCTTTCTCAGTTTTACTACAAAATTGCATTTTTGCATTCATGCATTATAACCTGGAATTCTGATAGTTATGGCCTGCCTCCTTAGTGACTGACAGCTTTTTCAGACACTTGTTTTGCACTTACACAAGCTCACTTTGGCTACTTCAGTCTCACTGAAGAAATCCAGAAGCTGTGTTTGCAATTGTTGCCACAAAGTGCTGTGGCTTTGCTGCTGTATTATGTCAAAAATTGTTAACAGTTTGTGACTATATCTCTATGAAATAACAAGGCGTATTAAAATAAGTAATATTTCCTGAGTGAAATAGTTCCTACAAAAGGTTCCTTGAAAAAACATAACACAAAGAGTGGATTTGCAAAGGGACAATCCTCCATACATCTTTTGATGTGGGGGAATTCATCAATAGTCCTGCTTAATTAAATATACTAACTCCATAATCACCAAACAATTGGGTAAGAGAAAAACCCCCTTTTAGAATGATCAGCACTCTTACACAGAAAGCCATGCTGTACCTACATGGAACAACCTAGAAATCCATCATCTAAAATGTGATAAAAATGGACCTAATATATTCCAACGCAAAAAGAAAAAAGGTTCAGAAATTAAAAATGCACCTAAAATACCATAATAAAAATTTAACCAAAAATCATACAATTAAATGGATAAGAACCAACAAAGCCTAAGAAATCCACATCAACAAAATAGTGATGAAGAAACAGAGAAAACACATTTTCAATAAAAGTACATTTGTACCAACGTAAAATAAAGAAACCACCTTCAATTACGCAAAAATGCCACATTGTTCAGCAAAACGTGATCAAATGTAGCAAGAAGTTGAAATGTACGATTGTGTGTGTGTGTGTGTGTGTGTGTGTGTGTGTGTGTGTGTGTGTGTGTGTGTGTGTGTGTCATATCTTAAGCAAGAATAGTGAGAAAAATTGGGGTTCTTACTCCCAAAACACGCACAATAAAGAGCAAAAGAGATGTAGACTACTTGCAGTGGTGGTATCAATGTTTTTTTCTGCTTTTATTGCAAGTCTGTTCATTGCATTTTTGCTTCTGTTTCTGAGCTCTGTTCATGAGGCTACATGGAGGATGCAAGCATAGTTTAATCAGTAAAACTAACACAGCCACATGTTTAATTTAATGATGCAAAAGAGAAAAAGATTTCACTTTAATGGAAGTTCTTTCTATGCAGCACACAATATGTAATAATTACAGCAGGCATACATTCTAAATCAGTATACAGCTTATGCTGAACAAATATAATACAGTAAATACGGAATACTACTTAACCAAGACAGAAAGCCAAGAATCATACATCTGATGTTGTTAATCTTCGTTCATTCCTTACTGATGGGTTATCGGTTCTGTCCTTGGAACTGAGTCAGCCAATATCAAGTTCACGTCAGCCAAAAACTCTTGAGCCAAGGTCCTACCCAGAATGCTCTGCTCCCTGTTACGTCAGATCTCATTTGCTGAATTGCTATACAGCTGCATCAAGCCACTCTCTCAGTTAAGTGTCTAATTTTTTGAAAACGTATATATTGTTATCACTCTAAATTTTTCTCAAATGTTTATTATAACATCTTTCTACCCTATTGCACACTTTGGACTCTCTCCCTTTAGTCTTTTCCCTTTAATACCCTTTTTCTTACCTTGTGGTAATTCTCCATTACCATTGTTGGTAATCCTTCCTTTTCTCTTTTTACCCTTTTCTTGGGTAGCCATTATTCTTCCTTTTGCTACTGTGCTTTTCTCCACATCAGTTTTGTCAGATAAGAAAAGTACCGTTGGTTTCAAGCAGTGCAAGGATTGCAGCCGTAAGTTACCACTTTCCGATGGCCATGACTTATGTGTCTACTGTCTTAATGTCTCCCACTTGACTGTGGATCCTCTGCAGAATTTGTAAAAATATCTCTACCAGGACTATCAATGAGAGGAAGAATAAGTTAATTTTGAAAGGTCTCCTCAAGTCTCCTTTCTCTGAGGCTATTTCTGAGTTTGAGGGCTCATCCCCTCCTGTTAAACCCTGCAAGAGGCGTTCTTCCTCTTCTTCATTGAAGTCATTCCCTTCTCCCTCTGGAGATCATAGGGAGTTGACTCACAAGAAGGTGAAATTGATTATTACTCCAGCACTACCCCTGTGACCCTGACGGCTCCAGGCTTGGCACCGCCCCAAATGATTTTGACTACAGCCATGTCTCCTTTAGTGATACTGGCACCGGAGTTCCCAGTGCAGACAACTACAGTTCAGACAGTTCTGTCACAACCCCTAATGGCACCATCAATACAGGTTTAGTCCCCTTCAGCACCGTTGGTACAGTCACCTTCAACTCCAAGTATGACTCTGTACTCCACGGCGCATTTTTGGCATTGACATGTGCTTCGGTGCAGTCCTTTTTGGCACCGTCCTTATTGCCAGTGCAGCCACTTTCCACTACAGCACCGTACCCTTTGGGGCAGACCTTTGCCTTTACAGTGCAGACACCTTCAACTACTATGACACTGACATCTTCAGAGCAGACTTTTTTCGCACCGTTTTCTTTGGTGCAGACTTCCTCAGCTCCGAGCTCTGCACTTATTAAATTAGCAAGGACCAAATATTCCCTTTCACTGGATCCTTTTGCTAGTAGTCAATATAGTCCTTTCCTAGAAAGGCCAGAATCACCATTAGCTTTCTCCATGAGTTCAACCAAGAGTCTTTCTGAACAGTATGTGTTGCAGCTTGTTGACCATTTGCTTGTTGCCAGAGGTCTCTCTCAACCATCGAAGTCCACATTCCCTCATTCAGCTGAGCGTATATTGCCTCAAACCCCAATGTATACTCCTCCTTCAACTTGCACTCAAGTCTCAAAGCCTATTACGCTGACAGCAGCTTCTCTCCCTCTGACTCTAATAGTGGATCTCACTTTGGAACCAGAGTCGTCCTTGTGGCCTTCAGTGTACTGGGCATCGGGCTCTTCTCAGGTCAGTGGCTATGCCATTGGGGAGGGCATTCCTGGATCCACACCAATTTTTTCTATGGCACCTTACAGGGATGCTCTCTCTCTTATGGCTCATGGTCCTCTTAAGACTCCTGGTCTGGGGGCAGGCTCGTCAGTGCGGGGTGTGTCCCCAGTTCTGAGGTTGTCATGCTCGGTTCTGGGCTCCCATCCCTCCTTGGATGGGCCAGCCATACAGGTCATGGAGAGGGCACTTTTCTCCACTGGTAAAGCTCATTTGTCGGAGTACTCTCCCTCCTCTGTGCCGCAGCTGCCACAAGCTTCAACTGCCAGACACTGGGCACAAGAGCCTCAGGTGTCTCCTCCTCAGGAGACCCCTTCTTTGCAGTCTTCCCCAGAACCTCCCATGAGGAAGTACCCCACAAAGCATCATGTAAGAAGAAACACATGTCCTCCACTGAGCAGTCATTGACTGAAGATATGGATTTTGGTGATGGAGAAGGGTCCCCACTGTCACCCTCTGATGAGGTGTCCTTTGATGACATCCTCGAAATCCTTAGACAGTGGGGTAACTGGAAGACCTCTAATCCTTCCTCTGAGGAATCCATATTCCTGCAGGTTTTTCGTGCCCGGCCCCCTATCTCTTGGGTCACCCCACCTGCCAATGAGCTTGTCTAGCTTGTCCTGACACCATGGAAGTGATACCTAAGAGACCAAATAAAATATTATTGCCCCCAGCTGAGCACCCCATTGGCCATGAGGTCTCCCAGTGGATGCTATGGTGATGGCAGCTGCTACTAAGAAGAATTTGGCAGAAGAGAGCCAAACTGTCCATCCACCCAACAAGGAGTCCTGGATGATTGACAGATTAGAGAAGCATGTATTTGCTTCATCGACCTTCACCGTAAGGTCTTTGAATTGCTTTGCACATTTTACCAGACTTTAGCAAGATCTTATCAACCAGCTCTTGGAAACCTTGGCAGGATGTTTCTGATGAAGTCCGTGATAATGTGGCTTCTCAGATAGCCACCCTAGAGCTGATTTCCAACTCTGCCATGTGTCTTATTTCTCACGCAACAGAAGGGGCGGCTAGAGTGGCAGGCACAGGTATCGTCACCAGACAACATGCTTGGATGCACCTTTGTGACTTTGTGGACTCCTTTAAGGCTTCCTTCATTAATGCCCCCATATAGGCCGCTTCTTTGTTTGGCCCTAAAGTCAAGGATACGCTGGCAAGATGCAAACAAGATGGCAAGATCCTGTCTGCCATTGGTGTCAGACACTCCACTCCTCTCCTCGGCGATTCTACTCCAGAAATCAGAGGAGCAGAAAGATCTGACACAAGAAATCACAGGGTTCTTTCCAGGAAGCACATGCCAAGTTCTCCCCTAGAGGCAGGGGAGAAACTCCAATGGAAGATGCCCCTTTTGAGGCAGAGGAGTTCTACAAAACCAGGGTTCCAGAGATTATTTCTCTGGAAACCCTATCAGTGCTCCTGAAGCGTTGCCCGACTGCTCACCATTGGAAGCAGTCGAGTCACTTCTCCTTATACCTCGCTGCCTGGCAAAAGATAACAACAGACACTTGGGTACAATGGATTATATCCAGAAGCTATCACATCCCCTTTCATCTTTGCCCAGTCTCATCAAGAATATTACCCGACATTCCACCCAGTCAAAGGGAAATAGCAGCATGTGAAAACCAAAAGCTGCTACAAAAAAAGAGTCATCCAGATGGTCCCCCCAGACCAAATAGGATCCGATTTTTACTCAAGGTTCTTTTAGTGCCAAAAAAGACAGGGGACTGGAGACCAATTTTGGATCTCAGCACACTAAACAAATTTGTAAAAACAGAGAAATTCCGGATGTTCACAGTTCAGTCTATCCTTCCTCTTTTATAAGAAGATGATTGGATGTGCTCTGTAGATCTTCAAGATGCGTATCACCACATAAAAATGGACAGATGCTAAAGAAGATACCTCCACTTCCGTATAGAAACCAGTCACTACCAGTTTTGATCCCTGCCCTTCGGTCTCTCTACAGCCCCCAGAGTGTTCACAAAATGCATGGCAGTGGGTATCATTCACTTGCGATTTCAAGGATTTCAGACATTTCCATATCTTGACAACTGGCTTCTCACCCCACCCCCCCACTAAGTGTCTACTGGAAGAAGCCCTGCAGTATACTCTCTTGAAGCCTAGGAATCACTATAAACTGGGAGAAATCCAACACAACCCCAACTCAGTCTTTGGAATGTATAGGGGTACTGTTGAACACGGGAAATTGCACAGCATCTCTTCCAGAACACACTTTAGAGAATAAGACAACAACTTCAACCGCTGCTCTGTCACCAAAAATCCCCAGCTCGATCTATACTCCAACTATTGGGGTCAATGCCAGCCTTGATTACCATTGTTACTCTAGCCAGATTCCACATAAGGCTTCTTCATTGGCTACTTCTTAATCAGTGGTCCCATCTACAGCATCCTTTGTCTTTTCAGATAAGTGTAGCTCAAATATGCAAGCAATATTTACTCTAGTGGATGCCTCGAAATCCCCAACAATGGTCTCGCCCTTTCAACCCCCCCATCAACCGATAGCCACGGTCACCATGGATGCCTCCTGGATGATGTGAGGGTGGGGTTATGTCAGGGAAACTTGGTCCAAGGCATCTGGTCGGAGAAAGAGGCCCTTTTGCATATCAAAGTCCTGGAACTGAAGGTGGTGCTTCTAGCGTTGCAAGCATTTCACTCCATTCTTCCTTGAGGGACTATTGCAATCCAATCAGACAACATGTCAGTGGTCTGGTACATTAACAAACAAGGGGGCACCAGATCTTACCCATTATGCTGAGAGGCCTTGAGAATATGGCAATGGGCGATAGCTCGCAACTGCTTTCTGACTGCAATGCACATTCCTGGGAGCTCCAATATGATAGCGGACAAATTGAGCAGATGCATTCTTCAGCCTCACGAATGGTCCCTCAATCCTCTGATAGCGGCAAAAATCTTCAACCGCTGGGGCCAGCCTTGCTGCGACCTATTTGCCTCCCCAACCAACTACACATGCAGCAACTACTTTGCCCTGATCCCCCCTCAGGGACAGTCACCAAGGGACACTCTAGTCCACGTTTGGCCCTTGGGTCTACTTTATGCTTATCCTCCTCCCCCATCTCCCAATTTCTAAAGAAAGCATGACAGTTGAAGAGCAAAGTGATCCTCATTGCTCCATATTGGCCTTGACAAGCCTGGTTTCCCTTCCTCTGGCCTCACCTGCTAGATCAACCATGGATCCTCAATCCATCCCCAACAATGATCTCCCATCTGCAGGGTCTGATTCATCCCAATCTAACAACCCTGAAACTGACAGCTTGGTTTCTCCACTTCCAATGATTGCCAGGCAAGAAAACCTTTCATCCCTCTGCGCAATATTCTTATTGCTTCTCCTAAATCGTACACCAGACTAATCTATCTTAAATGGAAGAGGTTCTCCCTATGGGCAGCAAATAAACAATTAGACCCCTTGTCAGCCCCAGTCTCGGTGGTATTGGATTTCTTTTCACATTTTTTCCACTCTGGAGTGTCTCCCTTTAGAGAAACTGTACAACCTTGGGATTTGGCTTTGGTTCTGCAAGCTCTAACATCTCCCCCCTTTGAACCTTCATCTTCATGTGATGTAAAATATCTCTCTTGGAAAACTTTGTTTTTGATTGCAATCACATCTGCCAGGTGATTATCAGAACTCTAGGTGTTATGCATCAAACATCCCTATCTTATCTTCCATAAGGATAGGGTATCACTGAGAACTAATTCTACCTTTTTACTAAAAGTGGTGTCAGACCGATCTATCAATCAGTCTATTGACCTTCCAGTGTTCTTTCCTAACCATTCTAACAAGGGAGAGTATTGCCTGCACTACGTGGATATTCATAGGCAATTACAATTTTATCTGGATAGAAAAAAATCTACCGCAAGTCAGACCAGCTGTTTCTGGCTTTTTCTGGACCTAGACGGGATCATCTTGTATGAAAAGTTACATTAGCTTCATGACTGAGAAATTGTATAACCTGTATCTACATCAAAAAACAATCTCACCTCGCCTCATAGAGTCAAAGCTCATTCTACAAGATCTATGGCAACTTCAGCAGCTTTCCATGCTAAGGCTTCCCTCAATAATATTTACTCAGCTGCAACTTGGGCCAAACCTCATACCTTTATTCTTCATTGCAAATTGGACTTGGCCTCCAAAAGTAGAGCTTCCTTTGGCTCCATGGTGCTCAGGAATGTCCTTCCAGGAGGGCCACCCAAGAATACAGGTAGCTGGAGACTCTGATCAGTAAGGAATGAACGAAGATTAACAACTTCAGATAAAGAAGTTATGTCTTACCATGACATTCCATCTGTGTTGTTGATCTTCGTTCATTCATTACTTCCCACCCTCCATCCCCCATCCGGAGGTTCTTGGTTGATCTCTTGTAGTCCTTTCTTGTAGGTCTGTTATGACCAAAGGTAGCTTCTACTTTTATCTAACTACTTACAAACTTGATTTGAGGTAATAGGAAGCAGAGCATTCTGGGTAGAACATTGGCTCGAGAGTTTTTGGCTTAAGCAAGCTTGATACTGGTTGGCTCAGTTCTGAGGATGGTACCAATAACCCATCAGTAATGAATGAACGAAGATCAACAACACAGATGGAATGTTATGGTAGAACATAACTTCCTTTTTTGTAATTTACTTGCAGCACCTACATTGTATTCTGCAACACCTTTCCTTTTTTGTGTCCTAGGCCTTTGCCATTTATCTCATGCTACGTCAAATCCTTCCATGTCACCACTTCCAATATTAGTGAAGTTCATGGGTCTGGGTCCACCATCTTTTCCATGAAGGAACACTTTCCCCATGTCTGTTCTGAATTGGAATTTTATTTGCCATTCATGTTTTCCTCTGATGCTTTATTTCCCCTCCCCTCTGGTCATTTCACCATACCTGTTATTATGTAAGAAGTCCCTGTCATGAACCCCTCCTTTTGGACATACAGTCTCTGAGTATTGTCTCAATTGTTGAGTCTATTATGTCACACTGCTGCAAATCCTTGCATATGTTACTTTCCTACTCTGCATCCTTCCCACCAGTCTTATTTCCTTCAGACTCACTTGCCTCCAGAAGTGCTCACTTTACTCCATGTAAAGCCAAGCCAGTGCCTCACACAGCAGTGCAATGATGTCTACTTGTGTGTAACACAAATCTCTTGTTAAACAGCACATCATTGGATTTGCCTTTGCTACCTCTGTTTTACATTGTTCCTTGTAGTTTTTGTGGGTCTATATTAGAACACCGAACGTTCAAAATTTCGTGTGTTCTAATATCGACCTGTTTTCAGCGAATGCTGAAAATATCGAAGAAACAGAAAACCACATTTTTTCCTAGAATTCGGTTGTCCATTTCTTTTGTTTTGGTATTTTTAGTGCTGTGGTGGAAAGTTACGAGTCGGGTTCAGGTAAGTGTGTGTGATTGTGTGGATGTGAGGGTTAGGGCGGGTTAGGCGAGTTAGGGTTAGGGCACAGGTCAGGTAAGTGTGCAATTGTGTGGATGTGAGGGTTAAGGTGGGGTAGGTGAGTTGGGGTTAGGGCATGGGTGAGGTGACTGTATGATAGTGACGGACCTTAAGGTTAGGGTTTAGGTTAAGTGGATAGTTAGTGGTGTATGTATAGTTTAGTGTAGAGTTAGGTGTAAGAGTTTAGGTGCATGTGTGTGGATTGCTGTTTGGTGTGCTTTTATTGTGTGTATGTGTTTTGGAACAGCAAATTTTTTTCCCTAGGAAAAAATTAGCTGTTCTGTATGTTCGATATTTTAAATTTTCAATTTATAGGGTTCGATATCATGAGCGGACAGATGATCCACTGTGGCGTCCCCTAACCGGGAAAAGTCGAAAGAAGAAGAAGAAGGGTTCGATATTAGAACTCTCGAAATTTTGAAAGTTCGGTGTTCTAATATAGACCTGTTTTTGCTAAGGGTGATGATGACCTAAGATCCTTTTCTGTTTATGCATTCTCCATGTACATGCCACCCTTTATTCACCTCTTTTATGTGCATATCTCATATTTCTTTTTGATAAACTCCAACATCCTCCTTTCTTCCACTTTGTTATTCATGTTACATGTATTTATAAATTACTCAACCCATGAAGCATCTCTCCTTTTTTAAGTAATCTGTGAATATTTTTATTTTATTCACTGCAGGAGTTTTCATACCCAACATATAGGCCTTAGAATGAACTCCTTTTAGCACAGACCTCTCTGGAATTCACCTCTTAATGTCCTTGTCTTAGTCTGAATTCCACTCCTTGCCTGTCACCAGATTTTATTTACTTATTCACACTGGACCTGCTTCTATACCCCCTGAGCATCTTTACTGACTGTTTTTATGCAGGGCCTTCAGATCAGGTGTACCATATTCCAGGTGTGACTTAGTCTATCACAGGACTTAACACCAATAGGTCCGAGTTGTTTAAATTTCTACAGCTGTTTGGCTTTCTAATACCATGACAGGAAAGGATCCCATTCCTATGTTAGGGTATGATTAGAGTTCATGAAATTACCATTGTTTCATTCTTTGATGTTAGCCAAGAGTTCTTTTCTCAGCACTTGCAATGTGTCCAAAATTGCATCCTTCTGAAATTCATATGGGGTTGCATATCTCAATAGCATATTTAAGTACAAGTGTGAATTAGTTTTTATTTTTCCTGTTGCCCCTACTACTATTGAAACTGTCTGTTCATCTTTCTTCCATATTGCTCTAATTTTTTGCTTGCAGATCTTAGTATGTTAGAACCTTGCGTGCCTATGTACATAAGATACTACAGTCACTGGGTGTAGCAGTTTCAGTGATCAATGCTACTTTTGCCTTTTTATTTTCATGGACTACTATATCTAGTTTTTATATCAGTTTCTTAAATTGTTGGTAATGGGTGATCCCATGTGATATAAACTTCATCATTCTCGTTGATGCTTTGTGGCTCACGGTTTCAATGACCCACAGCTACGTCTATGCTGTAGTGTTTGTACAACCCACAATGCAATGGTCTTGCCACATTATTGTGCCTTTCAGTATGCAGTCCCTTTACTCTGCATGTATTACACGCAGTATTGAGATGTGCAACCGTTTCAAGTTCTGTTTTACAGAACCTGCATTTTTTGTTTCTCCCACTTTTTCAATGGACTTTGTAAAGCAACATGTACATGGTTCAAAATCTTCTGTCACCATTACTTGCCTTTTATCCCTTGGTTTCAATTCACCTCTCCTTTATCATTCATGTGTCAAATTTTGTTCAGTATGAGATTGTTCCAGAAGATCTCTGTACTTCCCACTATATTTGTGTACTTTCCATTGTTCTTTCCTTCCCAAGTGATCCATTTCCTTAAATTTTTCTTTTGTTTTTTGACAGAGTTGCTGTCTTATCTTTGCCTATGGTTGGTTAGAGTTCCATTCCTACTTTATTCCGAAATGCTTCTGGTAAACCAAGCAAAGATGTAATCGGAGACTTCTTCCCCATGCTTTAAAACTTTCACTATGTTTGGATCTTATGAGGTCAACAGATATGTATATAGTCCCACAAATGCAGCTATTGACAGTATGATTTCTTCTGAAAAAAGTCATACCAGTGATAATTGTTCAGCTCATTTATGTCCAGGAAGTACAATTTAACCTTGTATTGGAATGAGACGTTGGTGACCTGTAATTTCTCAGGTCTTTGATTTTCTTTCCTCCCCCCCAATTGAGGGTACCACTGTTGCTCTCCTGCAGCTTTTTGGTAGCACCTTTGAGCATTCTCTCATGTTATAACTTCCCTTCTCATGATCTTGGGTGATAGCTTGTGAGGCCCCTATGCTTTGTCCTCCTAACTTCCACCACAGTAATTTCAGTTCAGTCTGGCTTTCTGTCTTTAATCCCCTCCCATGTTTATACCATCTCATGCCTAATTTTTTATATTTAATTAAAATGTCGTAATTAAGGTAGAGCACTGATCAAAAATGACCAGTTTCATTCTCAGCCAGGGAATGTGCAGAAGTGATCATGGTGATTATACAGGGATACGATGTGCTTCATGATTTCTTCAGCCAGCTTTTTCCATCTAATTTATTCCATCATTTTACTAGTGATTGTTTCTTTGTAGTCATATTTCGCTTTAACATCTTTTCTCATTGTCCAATCCTCTTACATTTCCCTTTTTGACTTTCCATTAACCCTACTGATTTGTTTTGCCATTTTTCTTCTTTCCAACTCAAATTTTTGTTTTCATTATGGGATTCATTCCATTTTTGGATCCATTCCCTTTTCTTTGGACATACAGTCTCTTCTTTTCTCCAGGTGCTGTTTTTACTTCCCCTTACAGCAACTGTTTTCTTCTTTTTCCCAGTCTCTTCCTGTTTCTGGCATTTTTTTATAGTAGCTACCACCACTTCTCAAGCACCCACATTTCCACACCCTTTCCACTCATCTGCAACCCTTACAGGTACCTCCTTGGCCTGCCACCAAACCTTTCTGTGGCTGTAACTTTGTGTATACTCTGTAACCAGTTTTCTTTTCCCCCTGATTCCTACTTGTAAATTTCATCATTTTCTGGTAAACATTCAAAAGCATTCTCTTTGGAGGTTCATAGGTCATAGGTGTGTACTAGACTAATGGTCCTGGAGCCTTTACAAGCCTAGCCCAAAGGATTACCTTGGCATTATGCTACCTGACCTTAATTTCCAGTGCCTCTGAGTAGAGCCACTGGATTTATCCCCAGGGTGAATTTGAAATTATGAGATGTGCCACATAGGACTATCTGACCACAGTGGCAATGTGATGGTCAAAAGAGGTTGCTGTCAACCTGTGTTCCCAGATCTCTTACAACTCCTTCTGTGTTCCATGGACTGCCATCAATGTGGTAATTCAAGGGAACTGGGTTTTTCCCAAGGGGGATGACAACACCTTTTTTGGCATTGAGCTTAAGGCCATGGTTCTGACACCAGTCATTGAACTCAGTGAGGCCTTTCTGTAGGATGTCAACATCACTTGGTGTTAATAATAGCTCCCAATTTGCAATCATCTGAACTTTGTCAGCCAGAGTCCCTTTATGTTGGCCTGGACTCCAGAGAAGTAGATACCAAACAGAAGAGGACCTAGGACTGAACCCTGTGGGACTCCACTTATGACTGGTCTGCAGTCCGATTTGGAGTCAGCTACTTTTACTCTGTGGGTTCTGTCTGTGAGCCAGTTTGCAACCCCCTAGTAATATAGGGCTTGATGCCTAGCTTAGTGAGTTTTACTGTGATTCCAGAGTGGGGAAGGGTATCAAAGGCATTGGCCAGATCAAGGTAGGTTGTATGAACCACCTTGCCTTCATCCACAGCTCTGGTGACTGACTCAAAGAAGTCGACCAAATTGAGCAGGCATGATTTACCCTTCACAAAACTAAACTGAGTAGGATCCATAATTTGGAGATTCCCTATATCCTTGTTTATTAGGTCCAGGATGATGCGTTCCATAGCTTTGCATATCAGACTCATCAGGCTAATGGGGCGATAGTTCCCAGGGTCTGTAGTCACTCCTCCTTTGTGGAGAGGGATGACTGTAGCAGTGTGCCATTTAGTAGGGACAAAGCCTGAGGTGAGGCTATGATTGAACAGGGCACACGGGTAAGGTGCCAGTTCACTCTGTAGATCATGTAGAACACAGCCAGGGATATTGTCAGGTCCCATATAATCTGTATTCATGGCCTTGGACAGTGCTGTTTTAACCTGTGCAGCAGTAATACTGGGTGCCTAGCAATCTACTGGTATTGTGATTGGTCCTTTAGAAGGGGAGAAAGGAGTAAAGTTGGCACTGAATCTGTCGGCCAGTATATTGGCATTATCTGTTGGCTTGGTATAGGAGGTACCATTCTGCAGTAGCGTAGAGCAATCTGGGTATTGCCGTGGAGATCTTTACATAACTATAGAAGGCCTTGTGGTTGTCTTTACTATCTGCTGAAAGTCTGTTTTCATAGCTAGCTTTAAAGGATTTGATGTGGGATCTCAACTTTTTGTTGAGGCTGATAAGGGTGTTTTTCCAGTCTTGGGACTTTATCTTATTCCAGTTTCCTCCTTCTGTTGTAGAGTTTGTTTATGGCAGGGGACCACCAGATTGGCTTTTTTTTTTTGAGGAGAGCATCTTGGTTCTATTGGGTATGGTGAGATCGATGCTTTTGTGTACGTGTTCGTACAGTGCGCTGATGTATGACTCAGCAGTCATGCAACTATTCTCCATTTGCATGGGTGCCGTGAAGTTATGTTTTTAGGAGCCCAAAGTTAGCTATGGAGAAGTTTTTCATGGCGGTTACCTTTGCGGGGTGGGGTGGGGGGTGGGATGTGGATTTTCAAGGTAATTAGTTTGTGGTCAGATCTAACCAGGGAGGAGTTGACTATTGGTGTAGAGCAACGGTTGCCCATGTTAGTAATGACCAGGTCAAGGATGTTGTAACCTCAAGTGGGGGTAAGAATGAGCTGGTCTAGGGCATTGGAATTAATGAATTCCTGGAAACATTGGGCAAGTGTATTGGTACACAAGTAGTTTTCCCAGTTAATGGAGGGGTAGTTGAAGTCACCCAGTATGAGTGCTAGGTTGGACCCTTATATTCTAAAGGATGCTTAGGAACGTGGAGTGAGAGACTTGGGACAAGGTTGGGGACCTATAGCAGGCTATGACCTGAATCGGTGTCTTAACCAATATTAGCTGCACCTAAAGTATCTCAGATTCATTATGTTGGGCTACCAGTCTAGAGGTGTGCGCATCCTTTATGAATATGGAAACACTACCACCTTTGGAGCTTCGATCCAAGTTCTGGGGCCGAAAGGTGTGGAATGAGCTATAGTCTGGTAGTTCAGGAGTGCTTTCTGCTGCCTTGAACCAGGTCTCTGTTACAGCACAAATGTCAATGTTCTCCATTTTAAGGAGTGTTTCGAGCAAGTGCATTTTGAGATTTAGACTTCTAGCGCTGAGCAGCATGACCCTCATATTGCATTTGTTCGTAGCTGTTATGGTGGTAATTTGGTTTTTGGAACACTGCCTAAAAAAGGCACTACAGGGGTGGCAAGAGCCTTCGCCAGTATCTGAAAGCCCAGGGGTAACAAACGCAGGCCATTTCTGGCAAAGCATCGAGGTCTGTCAATCATGTCATCCCAGGCAGACAAATACTGGATCCCCTTAGAATGACACCAGAAAATTAGCCAGTTGTTGAAATCAATCATTTTCTGCTTGTACTGTGGTATCATTCTGGGTGATGGTAGGATGCTGCTCAGGGCTAGGGTCATACCCGCTTGGGCTACATAATCCGAGAGGTCCTCCATGTCTCGTTTCATGTAGTTCAGGGAGGTACGTCTTGGGTCCTTCACATCCACATGTACAATGACAGAGTCATATTTGTACCTGTTGTTGAGGGACCTGAGTGCATGCAATATGTGGCGGATCCTGGTGCCTGATAGGCAGCTGACTCTTACTTTCTCCTTATTCAACCTAGTGAATGGGACATCACTGTGCCTCACTATCGAGTCACCTATAACTAGTATGTTGGACATGCTGTTTTGCCTTAGGGGCTTTGGTTGAGTGGCACACTGTTTAGGAGAGTTATGTGTCTCGTGATTAGTGTTGGGTTGTGGTGGTAGAGTGCTTTTCTGCCTTGGAGGTCTCTCCTGTTTGGGTAGATTTTTACTGAGAGCCTCTGCAAAGGTGGGTATGTGGTTTGTGTTTTTATGTGGAGGCAGTGCTGGTTTGTGTCTGGAGGGTTATGTGTTCCATGTGGTGTGGTACAAGTGTTGACCTTCTCCTCTTGACCAGCTATTCCAGTCTTGGCTGGAGAGTGTGTGGCTTCCAATTTGGATATATAAGTGCATCTCTCACAAGTCTGAGTGTTGAGAGGTAAGAGGAGAGGGTTGTCAGTGTACATGAGGCAGTTGCTACATTGCCTCAGGATGCCCAAATTCACCTGGTTAATAGGAGAAAGTACAGGGAACTGACCTTTAGACATGTCTGACAGCTCTGCATGGATTTGGTCACTCCTTTCCACTGCAGAGGCAAGATTCATTTATTTAAACTGACATTTAAATATTTAGTCTGAATTTTGTTTTTGCAGATAAATAAATAATTATTTTGAAGGAAATTACCTCAGTGAAAAGGAGGCGCTCATGTTTATTCAGAATGAAAAGCAGGGGTGCTTGGTCAATAATACACCTTTTGTTACAGATAATGGGGAACTCTGACAAGTGCTGTGGCTTTGGAAGTCAGAGATGGGGGGGGTATAAGTAGTATAGCAGCAGAACAAGATAGTGTCTTGGCTCAGTAACTCATTCATGAGTACCAAGAATAGTGTGGCTTTTCACCAATGACCAAACAATCCAAACTAAAAAAAGCCATAGGGTGGAAATGCGTTACTGATTCCAATTCAACACCTCAACTTTTATGCTTTACTAGCAATCAATTAACCTAGAAGATGATATCTCATTATTTTAAATTAACCAGTCGATTTCCATTCTTATCTCATTAATATTAATTCCTGTATTAATTCCTCATATTCATGAGTGACAGATGTGTGAAATAAGTATGTCAAATTAGGCTATCCATTTGTTAACATCAAACAAAAATTAGTTAACTTGGAAAACAAGCCAAGTACATTGTGAGACTGACTGAAGTGCCAAAAGGTAAAGAAGTTACAATTGTTCTGAATTTGTGAAAATCAAAATGATGCAAAAGGACTATTTTTTGTTAGTGAACAATGGGAATAGAGAAAGCATATTAGTCAGTCAGCATTGGTAGACTGAGTGTATGAACATAACAAGTGAATTTAGTGTAATGTGTGACTATATGAGAAGGAGAAATGCTTGTTACAGCTGTGGCAACCAGGGATAACATTATAATTTTCTGAATGGTGCATTTATTGCTAAAAGATATCCAAATAACAAGGGATGAGCCAGAGAGTTAATGTCACTGTTTTGTTAATAATGTTGCACAGCTGAATGTATTGGGTTAATTTGGGCAAACCTGAATTTGATATGCAAGTTCCCTTGTGTAGGGGGTTGACACACTGACTATGACCCACACAACTTAAAATGGAGTAATGACTTTGGTGCTTGATAGACCTGGCATGGAAAGATAGGAGTGCCAGTCCTTCAGGGGGTGTAGCTGCCTCACTGGTGTACTCAGGCAAGTGGAGGATTTCTGAGACAGAGAAGGCATTGCAAAGAGGATTTGCACAGTGATTACCCAAGCCTGTGACAGTAGCTCTTGCTCCCACATTTGAAGGAGTGAATATATTCAAAAGTCCACTTTGCTTTGTGAAAGATGGGTTAGACCTGTCCCCCTTGGCTAAAACATTACATTCCCCCATAGAACCTTTTTAAGGCAAGAGACTACAACCAACCTTAAGGTGTTAAAGCTCAATGCTTGCAGCCTAAACAAAACTCCACACCGTTCAAGCCCTCCTTACTCTGGAGAATGTAGACATCTGTTCCATGACCAGGACTTGGTTTAAAGTTGTAGGTTGTACAGCAGAATTGCAAGGCTACAGTGCCTTCCACACATTGTTAGCAGAAAGCATACCTCTAAGTTGGTTAAACGGGATGATACCAAGGAGCTCATTCTCAAGCTAGGTACCATAATTAGGGTCCCTCACCATATGGCTAGCTACAGGTCACAATCTATGCCCCTAGAGTCTCATGACTCATACTTAAACCTACTAGAGGTTTTCACCATCCAACCTAACACCCCTATTCATGGGTGACTTTTAATATCTTTCTATAGACTGGGAAACATACACTGCCTCAAATTTACAGGCACAATGCTTCCTGGACTTTAACAATCCAAACAGCCTTGAACAAATATTGCACTCTCCAACCACAGGATAAAACATACTGGATCCGGTACAACATGGGAGAGTATTGCAATCTCCATCCCCACCCATGTCACATCCTCACTAGTGAGGTCAGATCACTAAACTGTTTCATTTAAAGTAACCATACATCCAGAAAAAAACTAAACCAGTATCAGTTAGTAGCTATTCAAAGGCAAACTACAGCCTGTTAAGTAATAATTTGTCAAAATTCAAAGCTCCCTCCAAACCCAGGACCACAGGTACCAATGCAGAATTATTCACAGAGTCACTATACAAACATGTGAATAGCTGCATAGAGGTTGCCAGACCTAAATTAAACCCAAAACAAACAATAAAAACAAACTGCACTGGTGGAATCCTCACGTAAATAAGATATAAAATAAAACAATAAAACTCATGGCCAAAATCAGGAAATGTAACTCCTTTAAAGACAAGTGCTCTCATATAAAACTAAAGAAACTAAAAGGTCTAATTAAATTCAGCAAGGCCAACTATGAGGTAAGGATACACTCGCAGGCTAAGGCTAAGGACAATCAGAAGGCCTTCTTCAGCTATGTCTGGAACCTTAGAAGTAATACACAACAATGTGCTGAACTAGTGGTGAATGGTACCACCTACACCGATCAGGGTGACATAGGAAATCTACTGGCTGGTAAATTCAGCTCAAACTTCACTCCCCCAATTCCCCCCAGCTCCGCCAGGTGAAAGCCCCTCCAACATACTTCCCCCAGCTGTCAATATGGACCAGGTGCTGGCAGTATTCATTAAATCCAAGATCACTGCCTCCATGGATCCCAATTACCTATCAGGACCCCTGAGGCACTCTTTAACTATAGCTTTGAAGCAGGCTTCCAAGTGAAGGGAGCACCACAACAGTCATTGCCCTCCAAAAAGACAGACCATCAACTGACCCAAGGAATTATAGATTCATCAGTCTAAAAAGCCTAATATGCAAAGCCGTGGAATAAATTATCATGGAAATGATAACCAAAGACATTGACAACCTACAGACACTGGATCCATCCCAGTTTTACTTTGTTAATGGGAGGTCATGCTTACTTAACCTGGTAGACTTCTTTGAGAGGGGAATTGCGGCAATGGAAGAGGGTAAAACAGTTCGTACTGCATATTTTCACCTGGCTAAGGCATTTGATACAATATTGCACTCAGGCATCGTTGACAAGGTCTCTGAGCTTGGCATAAACCCTTACTTAACTCATTGGATTGCAGGCTGGCTCAGACAAGATCCAAGAAGTCACAATCGGTGAGACCACCTCCACCAAGTGACCACTTATTAGTGGATTACCCCAGGGCTCTGTGCCGAGACTGCTCCTGCTTGTTATCTAGTTCTCGGAAGTTAAGGTTATGGTAAAAGGCCGCTGACTCATCATGTTCGCAGATCACTGTAAACTGGGACTTATTATAGATTCCCCAAGACAACATCTTGCAAGTGGGTTTAATACAGGCAAATGTCTGGTGCCAAAGTCACATTTTAAAACTCAATGCCAAAAAATGCATTATAATACCCTTTAGGAAACTGTGAATGCAAGTTAATTACTTCATCAATAAAACAGAGTCAACCTAGAAGTAAAGGATATGGGAAGAAGAAGAAGAACATATGTAGACAGTAATCTGTCCTTTGACCAACATGTAGCTAAGATAATGATAAAAATCATTCCATGTCACCCATCTTATAGGTAAGGGTATGCTAACCAGGTCCAAGGAAGTTATAGCACCCCTCCACTTGACCCTTAGCAACCCTAACATTTCATATAACGACTCCTTTGGCAAGTATCTAACCAGACACTTGAAACAGTTGGAATGCTCACAAAGGTTTCTCAGCAGGAAAATTCAGGGCATGAATACCCTGTCCTGCACTGATCACCTAAAGGCTCTATCTCTGTATTCAGTCTCCTACAGGCTGCTGAGAGGGAATCCATGCTTGGCTTACAGGGCATCCTTAGACCCATCCATGATGGATCTGTCGTACATGCACAAAACAAAAAGAACCAGAAACACTAGATCCAGGGATCAGAACTTTGCTTGTGACATCAACAGAACATGCTGGAGAGACAGATGTGTCCCAAAGGATCCTTGCACTTAGCATTAGGTTCCACATCCGTGCAAAACAGAATTCTTCCCTGACCCTATTCTAACAAAACCTTGACAATTGAATGGGAAATAAAACATTTATTCTGCACTGGCACCCATATCCCTTAAGGACAGCCCCCCCCCCTACAATTACTTTCCATCCTGTCTACTAATAAGCCTCCATGATACTTAAGACCCAAATAGTTTGGGGTGTGTGGCTAGGCTTGTAAGGGCTTTAGTGGCCACTAGCCTAGTAACCAATGAACCTACGAATAAGGCTGAGAGGCATTAATGGCCCATCAGTGATGCAGATGCTCATATTACCACTGGGAAGAGCAGGGCTAGGGCCATAAACAAATATAGCTTAAGTTGCTGGGATGCTATTCATGGCATAATCAGCCCTCATAGTTACCTAAATCATGGCTCTCACCCCAGATACATGCCTCATATGAGATAATGAATGGTTTTAGCCTAATAGTAAAGGGTTTGATGATGGGCAGAGATGGGGCAAAAGATGAAGAAAAAAAAGGTTAAGCATTATGATACTGTGGTTAGTTTGCATGCTGCTCATGGATGTTAAATATTGATAAAGTTGTTTAAATGTTATGTTGTAGTTGCGTGTTAACTGTTACTGATTGTAATAGGAAGTCTCTCATTGCTCACATGCTTTGCCAGGCATAGTCTAGTATGGTAGTTCAGATATCTGAAGATGCAAAGAAAATTGTATTACTGTGATTTGATTTTACGGCAGTTTTGGGAAGACTTATTTGATCTACAGTGTGACTGCTGGATTACTGAAAGAAACATGCTGTTGGGCTTTCATTGTGTATTAGTTGGCATGAGGGAATGGAGAAATAGGTATGAGCCACTCCTTTTTTAATATATTTGTTGCCATTCAGCAACATTCTGGTCACAAACATGTCTGAGACATTAGAAGGGTAGTTTATAATTTTATTTTAACCCAATATAGGATAGTTTTTGTAACAGGAAGTGCTGCAATTCAAGTTTCAAAGAATGAAGTGTATTTGGAAACTTGGTCTCATACTGGTGAGATGAGATCCTACATTGGCAGGTGTTTAAGGCAGCTTTAGATGGGTCATATTTGCCATCAAATAACCCCTGTTACTATAGGTGATGATTGGCATTAAATATCCCCTGTAATAGCTGTTGGTGAAAGTGAATGCATCTGGCCCGTATTACAAAATGAACAGCACTGCTGTTTTACTGTTGATCAGTAAGACTTAGTTTGATGGGGACAGAGGTTACATATTATAGATTGAAATGGGTAAGAGGAAAAAGGCCAAAACATTACTTCAGGGCAAGAACTGATAAAGTGTATGCAATGTGGGAATTATGATATAATAAATAATAAAATAAAGGGTGAAAAAGGAAAAGCAATGGTACACAAAGGAATATGAGGAACAAGTATAATTTTCACATGCACGTAGCTCAAGAAACTGTCATGTTATCAATCTTATAAATAATTAACTGTTAAGTGTAAGCTAACATTGTAATTATGATGTGTATGTATTACTCAACTTGTGGTTGTTGTGTAGTCATTGTTTAATTTGTGTTTGCTCTGATGAACAATACAGATGTTTGGTTAAAAAAATGACTTGCTTTCATCCGCATCCTCCAGTGTTTCCATTTTGTGTAGAGGATATGCCATCAGGGACTAGACCTTCTGTTCCATCCTCTTTCTGCTGTTACAATTTGCCTTTGAATTAGTACAAACTGTACCTTCTGTTGAAGTATTAGGTCTTGCACTAAGGTCATCTTTTCTTTCCTCATTTTTGTCAATTCCATTTTAGGATCACTTCCTCCTTTGGCTCTGTTTGTGGACAGTATATGATTACTAGCTGTCACAACCTGTTCATTCGGTTATTACTGTTTTATTAATGTTAATTTTAGTGTTTCCATGGTTAGTGTCTCTCCCTTGTTCTTCCCTTAATTTACATACAGCATCACCCTTTTCCTTTAGTTTTCCTATCCTGCATAACTTATAAACAACTCCAAAATTATACCTACTGGCTATAATATCTGTAATAATAGTATAAAGAGGAGAGGTGGTGGTATTGCTTTAATATTTCCAAACAACTAGCACAGTTCCCCTTACAAAAACCAATACCGAACTTCAGTTCAGCAGAGCTTTTTATTACTTTCCTGAAAATAAAACCAGTATAAACAAATATTTATCACTGTCGTTTGCATCCCTCCTGATAATATTGCAGCTATACTGGAAGTTATCCTGTATTGGATATCCATAAAAATTCCACAAGAAAAAAATACATACTAAACATTCGTCTTTTGGTTGGACATAATTTCTAACTCTTCTGCAACTGGCCTGAACCTAATATGGTGTCACACAACTAATTAATAGCCTCATACAATATAGCAAGACATCAAATTCCCTATTAAACTGGATAGTTATATCAGACCCTAGCAAATACGCCACCACAGGTATAATGTCAGACTCTGTCAGTGATCATGTCCCAATCAATTCAACCAGACGTCTCAGACATCCACTTAAACAACATGTTTCTAAAACAACATACAACCTTTCCGAGTTTTACTCAAATGTTTATTATTACCCTACCGTCTATTAACTGGAACTACCTAAAAAAATCCTCCCCTTAGGTGATGCTGTAAATTAATACAATACAACTTTCCTGAATATCCTTGCACCTAGAAAAAAGTGACTAAGAACAAATAATGCAATTTGGCTATCCAAAAAGAGAAGATTGCTAATGCATGACAGAGAAAATGTATGGAAAAAATGGCAAAAATAAAAAAAACATAGTATCTTGAAAACTTCAGAAGGTTTCACAACTGTACTAAAAGCAAATAAATGAAGACTTTCAGAATAACAGTAAACACAACCCTAAACAATTCTGGACAGCCATTAAAGAAATCTGCAACCCTGCCAAAAATTCAATACTATCCCCTCTCCCAATAACTCAGTACTCGAAACCACAATACAATTCAACTCTTATTTCATAGATAGTATAGCATCTCTAACCAAGGATTCCCAAACATCTAATCCTAAGGATCTATATTAAATCAGTGAATGCTTAAAATAGTGAATGCTGATTTATCAACCCTTTAAAAGTAAAAGCTTGAAAGCCCGAAGACATGGAACAGCAATTTTTTTCACAGGGAAAAAAAAATGCTGGGCCATTTTCAGGACTTTGTCATTTTCTCCACTGTGGTGTGATCTCAGAGTTGGTATATTTAAGTTGGGGGGGGGGGGTGAAGCCTCCCACTTTAGTGTTTTGAAGGGGGTTTTTTTGTTTGTTTTGTGGAACCACAATTTTTTCCATGTGTTCGGGCTTTCAAGCTTTCTCTTTTTTAAAGGGTCAATAAATCAGTGTTCATTTTAAGCATTCGCTGATTTAATATAGACCCTAATCCTAACCCTGCCCAACAGCCATACATCATCACATCCACTTTCACTTCAAACTGGTGCCTACATCCTGTATAAAACTACTCTTAAACTCAAACCATGCTCTAATTCAGCTGATGACCTTCTAAATGAGTTCCTTAAAATAGCAGCCAGTAGCATTGTCTTCCCTGTCTCAGTCTTTATAAATAGGTCATTCCAGGAATCCCACATTCCTTCTCTCTGGAAGAAGTCACACATTATCCCCCTGCACAAAGGAGAAAATTTAACAGATTACTAACTTTAGACCTATAGCAATCTTATCTCCTTTTCTAAAATACTTGAAAAATATATTCAAAAACAGTTACTAAACTATCTCCTGCAGAAAGAACTCCTATCCACCACACAACATGGCTCCCATCCTCCCCACTAACGTTGGACTTCTAAACCATATAGACACAGTCAATACAGCTAGAAATAATGGAAAACTAATTTCCTTATTTCTACACTTGTCTAAAGCCTTCAACACAGTAAATGTTCTCACTAGGTCCAGCTCAGCCCCTCCTTATATGGTTCATAAGCTATCCATCCAATAGGTATCAGTCAACAAAATGGCACTCCATGTTCTCTTCTTAACTCCCAGTCACCACCCATGTACCACAAGGCTCCTCATTAACATGTATTTATTTATTTCACATTTGTTAACCCGGTTGGTCAGATGACTCCACATTCATTGGCACATCTGACAACATGGTACACCTCCAAATAATTATTCAAGAAAGTTTAGAAAAATCTGAAACATGGCTTTGTAACTCACAGCACATGCTCACCCCTCCAAAAAAAACTACTACTTTTTTCTCAAATCCCTCTCCCATGGAAAAACAAAATACAAAGGCCTTTCTTTTGATAATACAACCACTGAAGTCACTTCTCATAACAATTATCGATGATAGTGGATGATAATCTTAAATTTGACCAGCATACATAAAAATCGCATAAGAAATAATCAAAAACTAGGGATGCTTTACAGAGCCATAACGTTTCTCATTAATGCAACGAAAACTAAACTTGCCACTACTTATGTCCTCCCCACTCTACTTTAAGGCACTCCCATCCTTACTAACCTCAAGCCATCACAAAAATCAAAACTTGAATAATGCTATAACAAAACAGCTACATTTTGCAGCCAATACCTTTTTCAGAACCCACTGTGAAGGCTGCCAGCCTAGCTAGATAGATATTTTTAGATAGAATTGTCATTTGTAAATATTAATATAAGCCACAGGCCTGTTCTCCTAAATGTGAAAAGACTGTATTGGATGTTGAACTGCAGAAATGCAACCACATGGCACTCTGCTGAAGGAAAGCTGAAAAGTCAATCATTGTATAATTGTTTGATCTCAAAACTCAGAGCCAAAATGTCTGGATGAAGTAATTCTTCCTATTGTTTTGAGACTAGAGTTAATTGCCAGATTTTACATATATAATGCCTTTAATTGCTGTAGTTTCCTGACCAGGTGCATGCTTACTAAGAAATGTTAATGTAGAGTTTGTTAGCCTGGGAAACCACAGAATTGTTAAGAATGATGTCATCTACAATGAGTCAGCAGGATGTATTATCAATTTAAAGGACTTTCTCAGAGACAGAGAGCGTTTTGGTTTTGTCTTGAGAACTTCCAACTCACCAGCACTCTGCCTGTGTCTATATGTAAGTAGGATCTTAGAGTTTAGTGTCTCTCTTAGAAATAGCTAGGAACTAGAAAGATTATACTAGTTGTTTTCTGTATTGATATCAGAACTATTCTACTGATTATTTTAAGCATTTCTCTGTGATCTTTGAACTCTTGACTAGCACGTGTAGTAAGAAGTACTGTCTTGTGTTTTTATTATTTATTAAATATTTTTAAACCTTTCAACTGTGGCTGTTTTGTGTAGATAAATTAAGATCTAGAGTGCATTGCATGTATATTGTGATACTGGCCAAGCCACTCCAATAAGCCTTAAAAAGTTCTGGTCACACTTACCATTTGGATAATATTGCACAGCAATGATTTGATACCCTGTGGCAATGGCCTTTTTAGTAGCTGATAAGTAAGGGTCCTGGTGGCAGTGATTACTACCTTATAGCCTAGACAGAAGGGACACAGCTAGTGAACCTGTACCAGCCTTCCCCAGGAGTGTCTGTGTGGTTGGTTGTATATAAATTATTTCTCAAAGTGTGTGTGTGTGTGTGTGTGTGTGTGTGTGCGCGCACAAAAAGTTTCACTCATGGGCTATGTGACTCGAATTTGTTGAGTCCTTTTATAGTCATATTACTCTACATTCTAATTTCAGTAGTGTGTTTCATAGTTATCATCTAGGCAGTGGTCCTTGGGCAACTACAACACAGGCAAAGTGGCTTGGAGCAATCTAAAATACCAACTCAAAGACAATAAACTGAAAATGAAAATGGATGTAATAAAGAAAATAATATTAAAATAATCAATATGAATAAATAGTCATAACAAAACTGACTCACTACTGTATTCTGAAATGCTGCATGAAGTACAATGTGTCACTACTTTGTAAATAGAATACACACTAAGTTTAAATGCTTCAGTAATTCATAACTGACAGACCGTTTTATGCCACTCGTTCCACTTATCTTTATCAGTTCCTTCTTTCAAAGGGCAGTCTGTAAATCTGCAAAGTTCGAAGACAAAACTGGAAACATACGCAAAACATGATGGATGACTCTGTACGTTTGCCAAGTATCCGTAGCAATTAAAGACCAATGAAAGATAAAATCCAGATAACAGAGTCTGTTAAATGAAGTCGTGGTGGTACATCGGTAGCATTGTTGCCTCACAGCAAGAAGTTCTCTTGTACGATTCTTGGCTGGAGTGTCTTCTGTGTGGAGTCTGCATGTCCTCCCTGCGGTCGAGTGGCCTCTGAAAGACATGTGTGAATGGGCGTGCCTTTGTTGAAGGTTGGGCATTGGGCTGGCAACTTGGCACCATAAAAATCTACTGCCAATCATTAGAAGACCG